>NW_025207567.1:7818-10968 GCF_004010195.1 Chiloscyllium plagiosum | reverse complement strand
TCTATCCTTTTCCATCACTATTTTAAATCTAATAGAATTATGGTCGCTGGCCCCAAAGTGCTCCCCCACTGACACCTCAGTCACCTGCCCTGCCTTATTTCCCAAGAGTAGGTCAAGTTTTGCACCTTCTCTAGTAGGTACATCCACATACTGAAACAGAAAATTGTCTTGTACACACTTAACAAATTCATCTCCATCTAAACCCTTAACACTATGGCAGTCCCAGTCGATGTTTGACAAGTTAAAATCCCCTACCATAACCACCCTATTATTCGTACAGATAGCTGAGATCTCCTTACAAATCTGTTTCTCAATTTCTTTCTGACTATTAAGGGGGTCTGTAGGTCTAAGATGATCATCCCTATCTTATTTCTCAGTTCCACCCAAATAACTGATTTTAATTTTTTTTTTTACAAAATCTCAGTCTAACAACCTTCTAACATGACCACCATAACAGTAAGCAAACTGTTATTCCACAAACCACTCAGAATAATTTTTAAAAATTAAATTAAACCAAGGTAAATTGAATTACGTTCAGTTAAGTGAATGCAATCCTGTCAGAGCTCCCCGCCACCGGGAACATCAGTTGGCAATGGTGCCTTTGTTCTGGATTCTTCCCCATCCCCGAGAGACCCCCGAACAGCCAGGCCCAGCCCTCGTGACTACACAAAAGGCCCTGATCAATATTGCTGACACGCCTGGGTCGAAATGTTACAGAAAGGACCCCGCGTTCTATAAAACAGTTTGGTTTTTCTGGTGCGCCTACCTCGTGAGGAAATCCAGGGGGCTGCGCTCCATCACTAACCTTTTTAGATTCCCTACGGTATGGAAACAAGCCCTTCGGCCCAACGAGTCTGAGGAACCCACCCAGACCCATTCCCCTACCCTATACTTACCCCAGACTAATGCACCTAACACTGTGGGCAACTTAGCACGGCCAATTCACCTGACGTGCACGTCTTTGTGATTGTGGGACATTGAGTGGGGGTGGAGAATGTGCAAACTCTCACCCAGACAGTCGCCCGAGGCTGGAATTGAACCGAGGTTACGTTACCCCGAGGTTCCCAGAGGATCCTCCGGCACCCAGCTCATCCGAATGTCCCTCCTCGCACGAAATGGAGGAATGTTAAAACCATTCCTTCCCACGCGTGTCCGAAGAGGAGGTGGGGGGAGAGAGAACGGCCTACCGTAACCTCGGTTCCCAAAGCCCCTTTCCAAAACTCTGGCGAGGACGGTCCCCGATACCCACAAGCCCTGTGGCCTGGTCACCAGCAGTGAGTAAGGGGGCCCACGACGGTGGGGACGCTCCCGTCTCTTGCAAGCCGCTCCGTTGCCGAATGAGCCCTGTGGAGTCCCTTCGGTCGCACGGTCGCGTCGTGTTACAAATCGAAATCTTCCTTACGTTTTCCCTGGTACCCTCCCATGCCTCTGACCAGATCTCCACCCTCCGTTCGTGACTCCAGGTCACGCTGAGCTGCTCAAGGTCCCTCGGAACGTGGCCCCCTAACGCGCGCCGACCGAGAAAAGGCCCACAGAGTGAACCACTCTCCGTATACCACTCACAGTCGACGTAGTCTTTTACTGCGTATTGTCCCAAACCTGAGAGTAACGAAAGAGCTCCCTCCCAGATCGTTCGTATCTCTGACCCAGCTTCTCCAAAATCATCATAGCAGATGGAGTTTAATTCCGATAAGTGCGAGGTGCTGCCTTTTGGGAAAGCAAATCTTAGCAGGACTTATACACTTCACGGTAAAATCCTAGGGAGTGTTCCTGAACAAAGAGACCTTGGAGTGCAGGTTCATAGCTCCTTGAAAGTGGAGTTGCAGGTAGATAGGATAGTGAAGGCAGCGTTTGGTATGCTTTCCTTTATTGGTCAGAGTATTGAGTACAGGAGTTGGGAGGTCATGTTGTGGCTGTATAGGACGTTGGTTAGGCCACTGGGAATATTGCGTGTAATTCTGGTCTCCTTCCTATCGGAAAGATGTTGTGAAACTTGAAAGGGTTCAGAAAAGATTTACAAGGATGTTGCCAGGGTTGGAGGGTCTGAGCTACAGGGAGAGGCTGAACAGGCTGGGGCTGTTTTCCCCGGAGCGTCGGAGGCCTGAGGGGTGTGACCTTATAGAGGTTTATAAAATTATGAAGGGCTAGGGTAAATAGGCAATTTTTTTTCCCCCTGGGTGGGGGGAGTCCAGAAACAGAGGGCATAGGTTTAGGGTGAGAGGGGAAAGATATAAAATAGACCAAAGGGGCAACTTTTTCACGCAGAGGGTGGTACGGGTATGGAATGAGCTGCCAGAGGAAGTGGTGGAGGCTGATACAATGACAGCATTTAAGAGGCATTTGGATGGGTATATGAATAGGAAGGGTTTGGAGGGACATGGGCCGGGTGCTGGCAGGTGGGACGAGACTGGGTTGGGATGTCTGGACAGGTTGGACTTATGCTGTACATCTCTATGACCTCCCCATCAAATAAAATCTCCTGGACTCCTCTCGACCCCCAGAGCTTAAAGCCAGAGTCCGTTGACCCCGGCTGGAATCCTAACGCTGTGGGAGTGAAAAGAGGACTGGTTTTTTTTGTTGTAAATTGTCCTCTCCTTGCTACATGCTTTAACCGGATTTCTGTAATGGTCCACAACAGCCCTCATCTTATCCCTCGGCAACAAATCGCTGAGGGGACGTTTGACCCGGGATGTCCGATCTGATTAGTCCAGGCAATCCCAGTCAGCCACATGGGGCAGTGAGGAGCCCCAATCGGTAAATCTTAAAATCCGGGCAGTCCAAAACTCCCATTCCCCTGCGGAAGCTGCAGTTTGTCCGGCTGAATAAGGTGATGAAAGACCCAAGCCGACTGCTAAGTCGCCTTTGCTCTTGAGTGGGCAGCATCAGAGGGGAGCATTCGCATGGGATCGAATAAACGAGGGGGAACACTGATTTTGACCAGAGTCGACTACCCAAAGAGGATATCCAAAGATTCTCCCACGGCTGAAGGTCCTGCCTTAACTTTTCTCACAACTGCACAAAATTGGCTTTATATATTTGACCGAAGGCCGGGGTGCTTTAAAATGTCTAAATTTTAAGCCTCCCTGTAACCATCTGAAAGGGAAATGGGATTCCATTCTCGACATCGGATACTCGAGCAAGGCCCCCCCC
>NW_025207567.1:7325-7796 GCF_004010195.1 Chiloscyllium plagiosum | reverse complement strand
ACAGGCATGGCCTCCGACATCCTATCAATCATTTACAAACCAAATAGGTTAATTACTCGTATGAGACGGGGCACCGATGTCACCGGATCAGTGAAAAAGAGCATAATGTCATCTGCATTAAGGGTGATCCCTGGGGATGGCACAGTGGCTCAGTGGTTAGCAGCGCTGCCTCATGGCGCCAGGGACACAGGTTCGATTCCCCCGCTCGGGCGACTGTGTGGAGTTTGCACATTCTCCCCGTGTCAGCGTGGGTTTCCTCCGGGTGCTCCGGTTTCCTAAAATACGTGCAGGTTAAGTGAATTGGCCGTGCTAAATTGTCCCCGTAGTGCCCAGGGATGTGCAGGTTAGGGTGGGATTGGCCGTGCTAAATTGTCTAAATTGTCCCCGTAGTGCCCAGGGATGTGCAGGTTAGGGTGGGTTGGCCGTGCTAAATTGTCCCCGTAGTGCCCAGGGATGTGCAGGTTAGGGTGG
>NW_025207567.1:0-2895 GCF_004010195.1 Chiloscyllium plagiosum | reverse complement strand
CCCGTAGTGCCCAGGGTTGTGCAGGTTAGGGTGGATTGGCCGTGCTAAATTGTCCCCGTAGTGCCCAGGGATGTGCAGGTTAGGGTGGATTGGCTGTGCTAAATTGTCCCTGCAGTGCCAGGGATGTGCGGGTTAGGGTGGATTGGCCGTGCTAAATTGTCCCCGTAGTGCCCAGGGCTGTGCAGGTTAGGTGGATTGGCCGTGCTAAATTGTCCCGTAGTGCCCAGGGATGTGCGGGTTAGGGTGGATTGGCCGTGCTAAATTGCCCATCCTTTTGGATGCATTAGTCAGAGGGAAATGAATCTGGGCGTGTTACTCGTCAGAGGGTTGGTGTGGACTGGTTGGGTCAAAGAGAATCTAATCCAATCTAATCCTTCGGGATGGCCTCTCCCAACATCTCAGTCACCGATGTAAATAGTATTCTTGTCGTCTGACCCTGCTGATGCTAAAATTGCCCGACCTTATACCAATTGTGAGAACCGCTGCTTTCGGATCACTAGCTAACACTGGCACCCACCCTGGCAAAAACCCCTCCAAAACCAAACCGCTCCAGGACATAAAGAAAGTACAGCTACTCCACCCGGTCAAACACTTTCTCTGCAGCCAGGGAGACTACCAAACCTCGAATCGACCCTTTTTGGCACACTTGGGCCATGTTTCAAGCAGGGTCATAGCTCCTTGAAAGTGGAGTCGCAGGTAGATAGGATAGTGAAGGCAGCGTTTGGTATGCTTTCCTTTATTGGTCAGAGTATTGAGTACAGGAGTTGGGAGGTCATGTTGCGGCTGTACAGGACATTGGTTAGGCCACTGTTGGAATATTGCGTGTAATTCTGGTCTCCTTCCTATCGGAAAGATGTTGTGAAACTTGAAAGGGTTCAGAAAAGATTTACAAGGATGTTGCCAGGGTTGGAGGGTCTGAGCTACAGGGAGAGGCTGAACAGGCTGGGGCTGTTCTCCCTGGAGCGTCGGAGACTGAGGGGTGACCTTAGAGAGGTCTATAAAATCAAGAGGGCCCCGAAACATCGATTCTCCTGCTCCTCGGATGCTGCCTGACCTGCTGTGCTTTTCCAGCACCACACTCTCAACTCCGATCTCCAGCATCTGCAGTTCTCACTGTCTCCCAAATAGACAGAGTGTCTTCCCTGGGGTGGGGGAGTCCAGAACTGGAGGTTTATAAAATCATGAGGGGGACATGGATATGGTAAATAGACAAGGTCCTTTCCCCCCTGGGGTGGGCGAGTCCAGAACTAGAGGGCATAGGTTTAAGGTGAGAGCGGGAAAAGTATAAAAGTGACCTAAGGGACAACTTTTTCACACAGAGGGTGGTACGTGTATGGAATGAGCTGCCAGAGGAAGTGGTGGAGGCTGGTACAATGACAACATTTAAGAGGCATTTGGATGGGTATATGAATAGGAAGTGTTTGGAGGGACATGGGCCGGGTGCTGGCAGGTGGGACTAGATTGGGTTGGGATATCAGGTCGGCATGGACGGGTTGGACCGAAGGGTCTGTTTCCACGCTGTACCTCTCTATGCCTCTCATACTCTAATATTATTGATCGACCTCCGACCCTTGATAAAACCTGTCTGGTCCCCTTTTACGATGAACGGCAAAGCCGTCTCCAACCTCAACACGAATATTTTCGACAGTTTTAAAATCCGCGTTCAGCACCAATATGGGCCTGTGTGAAGTGCAATCCTGTGTAGGCTTTCCCTCGCTTGAGAATAAGCGAGATAGTTGCTTCTCTCAGAGAGGGCGAGGAGACAGTCCTGACGGCACGAGGACTTGTACACATCTCAGAGTGACCCGGCCAGCGTGTCCTTGTAAAACCCGCTCTGAAAATCCGTCTGGGCCAGGCGCTTTACCGCTCTGGAGTTGTCTCACTGCCTCCTATATTTCTTGGATTGTCAGGGATGGGGGGAGGGGGGGGGCGTTCAGAAAGGACACTACTCTGAAGTTACACCTGGAAGCTCCAGGGTCTTAAAAAAAAAGGACTCCATCTTCACCAATCTGTCCTCACAGCCCTCCTTATGGGACAGCTCAGAGTACAACTTCATTAACGCTGCATTAATCTTTTTGGAATCGCAAATGATGGATGTGACAAGATTGGCCAAATACGCTACATAGCTACCCGATTTATAACCGTCCTGCGATTACCTCCATTTTGCAAAGGGAGATGTCCCTCTTTGCTGTCTGGGTAAGCGCAGCATTCAGAGCAGCCCTGATGGCTGTAATCCACTGCAGTTTGGTGACGGAGGGTCTGTCCAAGGACGCTAACTCAGCTGCCTTCAGCTGACCCTTGCGCCAACACTGCTGCTCTCCCCTTCTGCTGCTCCTGGGGTCGCCGAGTAAGAAATAATCAGACCCCGTGCGTCGGCCTTGTCAGTCTCCCAGAGCACCGACGGATTACTGGCCGAACCCGAATTGACGTCCCGAAAGACTTTCAACTCCCGTGAAAAAAAAACACGCTCTGTAAAGTTGATGGCCTTTAGGAGGAGAGGGTCTGTGCGCCAATGCCGGGAGCCTGTGCCATTACCACCAGCCTTGATCTCGATGTGCACTGCCGCAAGATCCGAAATAGCTATGTTCCCGACCAAAAAAAAAACACACAAATAGAAAGCAGGAAACACCAGCAGTGCTTTGTCAGGAGGCTCACTGAGGATGTCACCAGGCGCGGTGACGAAACGTCTGAAAACGAACCTTCCAGCTCAGTGAGCAAACCTCCATCCCCAACAAAAACATCTGGTCGAGCACTTTACATGGATTAGAGTCAAAAAGGGAAATCCCTCCCTGCAGGGTGAAGACATCCCTCCGCACGTCCGATGACCCCAGCTCCCTGTTCAGGTCCACCAACTGCTTGGAATGTAGGGTTGCAGGCGCAAGACCCCCCCCCCCC
>NW_025207566.1:9638-13084 GCF_004010195.1 Chiloscyllium plagiosum | reverse complement strand
GGGGTGTCAGTGTGGGCGGGACACACTGCTCCAGTAACACACACACACCACCCTCTCGTGGTCACAGCCCCAGATTCAGAAAGTGGGGTGGCTGGTTCATCGAAACAGGCCATTCTGCCCAACAAGTTGACCCCGACCCTGAGAGTAACCCACCCAGAGCCATTCCCCCCTGTCCGATTACTCTAATTAATGCACCTAATCTACACGCCCCTGAACGCTGTGGGCAATTTCCCACGGCCAATTCACCTGACCACAAGTTGACCCCGACCCTGAGAGTAACCCACCCAGAGCCATTCCCCCCCTGTCCGATTACTCTAATTAATGCACCTAATCTACACGCCCCTGAACGCTGTGGGCAATTTAGCATGGCCAATTCACCCTGACCTGCACACCTTCGGACTGTGGGAGGAAACCGGAGCAAACCCACGCAGACACGGGGAGAACGTGCAAACTCTACACAGTCAGTCGCCTGAGGCGGGAATTGAACCCGGGTCCCTGGCACGGTTCTGGACTGGTCTGTGCGCCTGCTCCTTCTCTCTGTCCTGCTGGGTCACCCTGTCAGCGCCTTGAGGACCCTGCCGCGGTGACGGTCTCGTCTACCTCAGCCGCTCTGCGCGGTCGTGAACCGAGTCGTCACGTCGCCTGAGCCTCGGCCCAGACCGTGAGGCTGCTGTCTCGCTTTAGAGAGAGAGAGAGAGACAACTGGTGGTGGGCTAACCTGAGAGACACCACGCCACGTGGCGCGAAGGGAGAGGGGTTTTGGACAAGGAGGGTCCTTTGCGGTTACCCTCAGCCGGTGATGGGGATCGAACCCGCACTGCCTGGCCTCGCGAGGCAACCGTCCAGCCAACTGAGCTAAACCGCCCCGCCCTCCGGTCATGAACACCTCACGCCCCCGCCATCCTCTGAGAGCAAGGAGTTTGGCCAATCAGGCTTCTGCTTACCCCCGCCCACTCCCCCGTTAACCTTTCACCCGCTCGCTGACCGGTCAACTCTGGTCGTATCCAGCTCTTGCTCGCACCGGAAGTGAAACCCAATGCCTTTATGAGCCGCTGGAAGGGAGGGGGGGGGAGGGGGAGATGTTGGAAAGAAAAAGAATTCTTCTCCTTGTCTCAGTTTTAAACTGCGTGACCCCCACCCCCACCCCACCCCCACCCCCACCCCACCCGGCTGTAGATTCTCCCACAAGAGGGAACGCCCTTCCCCCACTCAATGTCGTTCAGACGTTTGTGAGATTCAGTCAGGGGCACACCTTCTGAGGTCCAGAAGATGCAAAGGGGGCGCATCCAACCTTCCCTCGGAATGGAATCTGTCTCTTTCCAGCCTTCGACCTTCTCTGGTGCACCTCCAAACTGTTCGACCCTTCCTTCGGGAAGGTGGCCAGTGATGTGCTTTCTGGGAGTAGTCCCCCCCCCCCCCCCCTCTCCGTAAACGATACCAGGCTCGTCAGCGTTCCTGATTACTTGCTGCACCTGCGTACTGACCTTCGTGATGCCGGGACATTCCGAATCCTCCTGAATCTTGGAGCCCTGCAAATTTCTCGCGTTTAAATCACTCCCCGGAGCGTCGGAGGCTGAGGGGTGACCTTATAGAGGTTTATAAAATCAGGAGGGGCATGGGTAGGGTAAATAGACAGGGTTTTCCCTGGGGTCGGGGAGTCCAGAGCTAGAGGGGCATAGGTTTAGGGTGAGAGGGGAAAGATATAAAAGGGATCTAAGGGGCAACGTTTTCACGCGAGGCATTTGGATGGGTATATGAATAGGAAGGGTTTGGAGGGATATGGGCCGGGTGCTGGCAGGTGGGACTAGATTGGGTTGGGGTATCTGGTCGGCATGGACGGGTTGGACCGAAGGGTCTGTCTCCGTGCTGTACATCTCTATGACTCTGTAATGGAGCGTGACTCCCTACCCTGGCCTCTCGGAATGCTCTCAGTTTCAATGAGATACCCCCTCATGACAAGCCCCTCATCCCCCAGGATCGCGCACGGGTGTGAGGTGAAATCTTTTTACCCAGTGAGGTGTTGGGATTCCAGCACTCATGGTGATAATGGTGGGCCAGACAGAAGCCCTCAGAACGCCGAAGACTTATTTCGGTGTGCGCTTGCATTAGTAAAGGTGCACAAGGCAATGGGCCAAGTGGTGGAAAATGCGATTAGAATCATTAGGTGGCTGCTTTTTCTGACCAGTGAGGCTGCTGTCTCGCTTTAGAGAGAGAGAGAGAGAGAGAGACGACTGGTGGTGGGATTCACTGAACGAAATGGCCCCTTTTCTCACTGTACGCTCCGAGACGTCTCCCTGTTCCACTGTAAGCGCTTCTCTGGTTTCAGCCACCCTGCAGCCAACTTGCTGTGTTTTTTAACTTGGCTCTCCCCATTCCGATTCAGGGGGAAGGTGGTGCTGCGGCGGTGAGGTTTTATCGCCTCCCCCAGAGGCCGACATCTATGGCCCGGGTGACGCGGGGTGGAATCCCACCCGCCGCGAACAGTGAAATTGAAATTCACGTCACACGTTTGGAATGAAAGTTCTAATCTTGGTGATGGTGGTCTCGAAACCATAATCCGTTATTGCGAGAGCCCCAGTGCTTCCCTAGTGCCCTCTCTTACCTGGTCTGGCCTGCGTGTGACTCCAGACCCCCAGCCATGTGCTAGACTCTTAACTGCTCTCTGGAACGTCCTGGCATGTCTCTCGTGCAAAGGAGCAGGCCCTTCGGCCCCACCTGTCCATGATGTCCGGTTTCCACAATTGATCTGGCCCCATTTGTCCCTTTCCCTCCATACCTACCCCATCCATATCCTTGTGCAAAATGTTTTTTGAATGATGAAACTGTACTCTCTTCCAGCACTACCACTCAGCATCCCTACAGTGTGGAAACAGGCCCTTCGGCCCAATACGTCCACACTGACCCTCTGAAGAGTAACCCGCCCAGACCCAATCCCTTACTCTATAATTACCCTTGGACACCCGATGTGGCCTCCTATACATTGGGGAGACAGGCCGCCTACTTGCGGAACGTTTCAGGGAACACCTCTGGGACAACCGGACCAACCAACCCAACTGCCCCATAGCCCAACACTTTAACTCCCCCTCCCACTCCACCAATGACTTGTAGGTCCTTGGCCGCCTCCATCGCCAGACCCTGGCCACACGACGCCTGGAGGAAGAGCGCCTCATCCTCAGCCTTATTGCCCTCCAACCACACGGGATGAACTCAGATTTCTCCAGGTTTTCCCCTCCCCCCACCTTTTCTCAGTCCCAACCCTCGGATTCAGCACCGCCCTCTTGACCTGCAATCTTCTTCCGGACCTATCCACACCCCCACCCCTCTCCAGCCTATCACCCTCGCCCTCACCTCCTTCCACCTATCGTATTCCCAGCGCCCCTCCCACAAATTCCCTACCCCCTACCCTTTATCTCAGCCCGCTTGGCACACCAGCCTCATTCCTGAAG
>NW_025207566.1:4358-8309 GCF_004010195.1 Chiloscyllium plagiosum | reverse complement strand
CCCTGAACACTATGGGACAATTTAGCATGGGCCAATCCACGATAACCTACACATCTTTGGAAACCGGAGCACCCGGAGGAATCCCACGCGGACACGGGGAGAATGTGCAAACTTCACACAGACGGTTTCCCGAGGCTGGAATCGAACCTGGGTCCTGGCACGGTGAGGCAGCAGGGCTAACCACTGAGTCACCACCTCTGGCACAAATACCCACCACCCTCTGTGTGGGAGCAGAAAAAAACTTAATTGGCTGGATCCTTTTGTAACTCACCTACACCCCCCCCCCACCCCATCTTAAACCTGTGCCCTCCAGTTTTAGGCTCCCCTATCCTGGGGAAATGTCGTTGACTAAATCTACCTTAATCTGTGGCTGGCGTGGGTTTATAGATCTCTATAAGATCACTTCTTGGGCCCCCACGTCCCACTCAGTTCGAGGGCAAGTGATCATGCAATACCCACATCCCAGTAAATCAGAATTCAGCAGCGTTGCTGGAACCGTGGTCTCGCACCAGTCTGTTAACCCTTGCATCAGTTTACGTTTGGGGGGGCGGTGGGGTGGGGGAACAGTGGGTAACGTCACTGAAATTGGGCGGGTGCGGTGTTGGGAGTGTCACAGAGAAGTGGCTGCAAGGGAATCTGGGATATATCCAAGGGTACACGTTCCTTTCGAAAGGATGGGGGGGGGGGCCGGGATTAGATTAGATTAGATTAAATTAAATGGATAGCACAAAGGGAATGGGTCGGAAGGCGTAGGGATCGGTGTGGTTCAAGTTGAGTAATTGCAAAGACCCTGATGGGAGTTGTGTCCAGGCTTCCGGGTGGTGGTCAGGATGTGGGAAAGAATGTGAAGAGAATAATTGGAGGAGGCCTGTGGGGAAGGCGCTGCCATCGTAATCATGGAGGGTCTCGATATCTAGGTGGTCTGGGGAGAAACGAGTCCAATGGCAGTGGATTTGAAGAGCGGGAAATGCCCTCGAGCTGTTCAGTTTTGTGGAGCTCACGAGGGGACAAGCATTTGGTGATGAGGTTGAGTTGGTTAAAGGTGAGGAATTACTAGGGGGGCAGTGACCAAAATTTGATGGAGTTGACTCTGCAGGTCGCGAGGGGAGAAAGCTGGAATCCAACCGTGTGACCATTTGCAGAATCTCCGCAGTGTGGAATCAGGCCATTCGGCCCATCGGGTCCACACCGATCCTCTGGAGAACATCCAGCACCCAGATCCAGCCCCACGCCCCTAAATCCTGCATTTCCCGTGGCTAACCCACCTAAACTACACACCCTTGAACACTGGGCAATTTGGTACGGTCAATCCACCTTGAGCACATATTGGTCAAGAAAATTTCTTTGAACGCATTGAACAAGTTCTTCACCGTCCAAATCTTGAACACCACGGCAGTCTCAGTAAATGTTTGGAAAATTAAAATTCACTACCATGACCAGCCTGTTGCTCTTACATATAACTGAGACCTCTCTCTACATAACTGCTCCCCCCCCCCCCTGTTCCCTCTGCCTGTTATGTCATGGGCAGTGCAGTGCCCTGGATTGATAATTCTGCACACATGAATCTTGCCATGTCAGGGGTAACGTGAATGGTCTGAACAGCTAGTTTAACGGTAATCATTGTGAGTTGTCGTAAAAACGCGCCTGATTCACTGACGTCTCAGAGAGAAGGAAGGAAGTCTACACGTGACTGCAGGCTGACAGGAATTGAGGAGGGAATAATATGTGCCAGAGGTGGCCTCATCCTATAGACAAATACTAAACAAATTCTAGCAGTCATTGCCATTCGATTGTGGTGTCGTCTTTATACATCATTTCCAATTACAGCTAGTGCCTCTGTGTCCTCGGTATAGTGTTGAGACTGGACTTCTGCACAACAGTGGACGGTGTTGTGAGAGAGAGAGAGATCTGCTGTGTTTGTGGATATGAGTGAGAGAGAGAAGGGGGTGTGTGTGAGAGTGAGAAAGGTCTATTGTGTTTGTGTGTGAGGGAGAGGGAGAGAAAGGTCTGGTGTGTATGAGAGAGAGAGAGAGAGAGAAGGGGGTGTGTGTGAGAGTGAGAAAGGTCTGTTGTGTTTGTGGAACTGAGTGCAAAGGGGGTAGAGAGAGAGAAAAGGGGGTGTGCACGAGATAAAGAGAGATTGCATGTGTGGGAGGAGTGTGGTATGTGTAATGGAGGGTGTTGGTGTTTGAGAGAGAGAGAGTCTGGTGTGGAAGGGCTATAAATGCATGTGAGAGAGAGAGACAGAGAGAATGTGTGTATGTATAGACACTGGTGTATTCTCGTAAATTCCTGGCTGCTGTGGGATTTGGCTCCAGGGGAGCCATTTTACTCGTTTGGCACCAAAACCACTGAGCTACTTAAACCTGTCACTGGGAACACAGTCAGGCCCCTCCTGGAGATTAGTTACAGAGCCGTACACCATGGAAACAGATCCTTCGGCCCAACCAGGCCGTGCTGACCATAATCCCAAACTGAACTGGTCCCAGCTGTCTGCTCCTGGCCCGTATCTCTCTCTGACCATTTCCTACTCGGGGACTAACCCAAACATCTTTTAAATGTTGTAATACCCATAACCACCTAGCCTTTGATGCTGGGTGGTTTGAGAGCTATCCTGGGAGTTGGGCCCACCTTGATCACATGGTCTTAATTGCGGATGAATTTTGAGGAACAGTGTTTTGGCATTAACTTCTTAATTTCGCAATATATGAATGTAGAGTGTGGGTGAGGGCAATGTGATGTTCTTCCTCTCTCCCCCCCCACCCCAGGTTTGCTTTTGACGTTGTGCAGGAGAGATTTTGGGGCAGCCGATAGTTTCTGTTTCTGGTTCCAGATCTGTTTTCATTGGCGTTTTACTAACTGCTGTGCTGGGGTCTGAGCTCACGATCGCAGATCGTTACCGTAGGACACCACATCACTCATCCCAACACTTTACCACGGTACCACAGCCAACCCGTGTGTGGGGTGAGAGCTGGGGTACAGTGAGACTGGCTGGGATACACTGGGCATCCACTGGGAGCTGCCCAGGGTGATGGGGAGAGCTGGGATCCACTGGGGATCCACTCAGGACTGCCCAGGGTGATGGGGAGAGCTGTGATCCACTGGGGATCCACTCAGGACTGCCCAGGGCGATGGGGAGAGCTGGGGACTGCCCAGGGCGATGGGGAGAGCTGGGGGCTGCCAGGGCGATGGGGAGAGCTGGGGGCTGCCCAGGGCGATGGGGAGAGCTCTGATCCACTGGGGACTGCCCAGGGCGACTTGGAGAGCTGGGATCCACTGGGGATCCACTCAGGACTGCCCAGGGTGGTGGGGAGAGCTGTGATCCACTGGGGACTGCCCAGAGCGATGGGAAGAGCTGGGATCCACTGGGATGGCCCAGGCTGGTGAACATTGTTCCGAAGTGAGTGAGATCCGTTTCCCTGGGGGTGAGTATGATGTATTCCTTTTAAATCTTGCTGGAGATTTCCAGTGCCCTTGATCTCTCAGTTGTGCTGTCTCTTTTCTGAGAGAGAGTTTTGCGAACCTCTGCAAGTTTCCTTCACTGGATTTTGTTTTTTTCTCAAACCTCTTTAGTCATCAATAATTTTTTAAAGTTTTTTTGTTTGGTCAGTCTTTCCCAGATGTTAACAGTCTGATCCATAATGTTTACGCCATCCCTCGAACGAGCACCCCAGCCAGACCCAATCCTGTCCCCTGTCCCTCTAACACTCCACTCCCCATGGCTGACCCACCTCACCTACACACTCTGAACACTGCCTGACCACCTCGATGAGATATGTCGCACCGCTCTCTGTCTCTGTCTTTCTGTGTGTGTGTGTGTGTCTCTCTCTCTCTCTCCTTGTGTGTCTCTGTCTCTGTGTGTGTATGACTCTCTCTCCCCCTCTCTCTGTGTGTCTTTGTCTGTGTGTCTCCCTCTCTCCCTCTGTCTCTCTCTCTTTCCCCCCCCCCGTC
>NW_025207566.1:0-3960 GCF_004010195.1 Chiloscyllium plagiosum | reverse complement strand
GTCTCCCTCTCCCTCGCTCTGTCTCCCTCTCCCTCTCCCTCTCCCTCGCTCTGTCTCTGTCTCTGTCTGACTGTCTCTCTCTGCCTCTGTCTATGCCACCAATATCCGTGCGTTGTAGCGTTAGCCAGCGCAGCACTTGCCTTGGAATGAAGTAAAGTTTCAGTCGATGCCGACAGGTTGTGTAACCAACTGAGCTAGTAATGCCGTTCGCTCACAAATTGCATTCGCCTTGACAGGGCCGTGCCTAAAGGAGGGAGTTGGATTACGGCGGAGATGGTGGATGAAGTATTGTAGACGGTCCAGAGAGAGTTCACTGGGTTGACCCCAGGGATGAAGGGATTGTCTCAGGGAGAGATTGTCTCAGTAGGTTGGGCCTGTGTCTGTTGGATGTTCAACGTTCTGAGGGAACTTGGCAGGGTGGGAGTGGAGACGTGGTGACCACCCCTTGTGAGGGCATCATCTCTGAGGGCAGAGAAGAGACGGGGACAGAAGCTGTAGAACTCTTTAGCGCCGAGGAGCTGTGGGGTTGTTAATGTGTACTCGAGGTTGACACATGGAGATTTTTAATCACGGAGGGAATCCAGGGAGGGAAGGCGGGAAAGTGGAGTTCAGGTTGGCCGCGGTCCTATTCGAACAGCAGGGCAGCTTCATTCGGGCTGAATGGCCCTACCTCTGCTGTCATTCTTTGGCAAGGTGCCCCGTTTGGAATAAGTTTGGCCAGGCCGGCGTAAGCCACATGACCCCTGCCACGACTCCACGGGCTCTCTGAGATGGAGGAGTGGCCCAGACTGAGGCTCAGGGCCTACTCAGGACGTGCGTTCCCAGCAGCCTGCGCTGGGAGTGATGAGCTGTTTCCGCTCAGCCAGGTCGGGGGTGCGGGGAGGGGAGGTGGTGAAGGTAGATCGTTACCTCGTAATCCGTGAGCGGGCTGGATTCAACCCATTGGCTGGATAAATTCCTGCAGTAGGTCGTCTTAATTAAGGTGGACAGGACGGGTGGCTCAGTGGTTAGCGCTGCTGCCTCACGGCGCCAGGGACCCGGGTTCGATCCCGGCCTCGGGCGACTGACTGTGTGGAGTTTACACATTCTCCCCCGTGTCTGTGTGGGTTTCCTCCGGGTGCTCCGGTTTTCACCCAGAGACCAAAGATGGTGCAGGTCAAAGTGAATTGGCCATGCTAAATTGCCCCACAGTGTTGAGGGATGTGGAAATTAGGTGCATCAGTCAGGGGTAAATAAAGGGGAATGGGCCTGGGTGGGTTACTCTTCGGAGGGTCGGTATGGCCTGGCTGGGCCGAAAGGCCTGTTTCCACGCTGTAGGGAATCCCTGATTCTAATCTCGCTGACTTGAGGGCACAGTTACTGACTCTGGAGTGTGTTGGACCCCCAGGATCCTGTTGTGATAAACCCAGGCAGAAAAGCAAAATCGCAGAGGTGTTGGGATTTGTGGTCAGTTTGTTTCTCTTCCTCTCTCGCTGGGGAAACCTGTTCTCCGTCCTGAACTTTGACTCCCTCACCCCCCCTCCCCAAATCCAGCTCTCTGCTTCCCATCCACAAAGGCTGTGACCATAACATGCAGGAGCAGAACCGGGCCATTTGGCCCATCGAGTCCAATGTGCCGCTCGGTGGTGGCTGGTAATGTTTCTCAACATCCCCCCCCCCCCCCCCTTTCTCCTGCCTTTCTCCCCGTGACCCTTGACCCTTGCCCCCCACGTTCGTCTGTGCCTTTAACCGCACCCGAACTTTTTTTCACAGCCAGTGGTGGAGGCCAGGCGTTACACAGTATTCCGGAAGGTTCCGTTCGATCACCCTCCATCCTCCTCAACTCCTGTCGAGTGCGAGGACCGAGTCCTGACCCGCCCCTCACTCTGACAAACCCCATCCAGCCCCGGGATCGCACTGTGCGCCCCCCCCCCCTCCAACCCCGGGGCTGTTTGCCCAGGTGGGGGCAATGGGGCCTGACCTGCTGTTTGCTGGAGAACCGTTACCGGTGATGCTGTTCTGATGGAGGGTCTCTCACTTGGCGTGGGAGCTGTCTGCCTGTGCACAGGCGCCATTTTCTTTCTGACCCCTGTCTCTGCACCGATGTCTGCTCCGCCAGTGGGTGTACAAGGCTAGGAGGAGGCCATTCAGCCCCATTGAGCCTGTTCCCATGGAACCAACCTCCTTCAGCGTACCCCACCCCCCTCAAATCCTCCTCTAGTTGGTGGGTCAGGAGAAGGCAGCTAGGTGGCTGACGCAGGGAATGATGTGACGACGCTGAGGAGGGGTTATTCTGCCCACCTGACCCATACTGTCTCGATGAAAGGACAAGGCAATTTAATTACCCCCACCACCCCCCACCCATATCACGCTTTATTCCCTCCCGCGCAACATCGCAACACTGACCAAAAGATATAGGAGTGGAAGTAAGGCCATTCGGCCCATCGGGTCCACTCCGCCATTAATCATGGCTGATGGGTGTTTCAACTCCACTTACCCGCATTCTCCCCGTAACCCTTAATTCCTTGTGACATCAAGAATTTATCAATCTCTGCCTTGAAGACATTTAGCGTCCCGGCCTCCACTGCACTCTGTGGCAATGAATTCCACAGGCCCACCACTCTCTGGCTGAAGAAATGTCTCCGCATTTCTGTTCTGAATTTACCCCCTCTAATTCTAAGGCTGTGCCCACGGGTCCTCGACTCCCCGCCTAACGGAAACAACTTCCCAGTGTCCACCCTTTCTAAGCCATGTATTATCTTGTAAGTTTCTATTAGATCTCCCCTCAACCTTCTAAACTCCAATGAATACAATCCCAGGATCCTCAGTTGATCATCATATGTTAGGCCCACCATTCCAGGGATCATGCGTGTGAATCTCTGCTGGACACGCTCCAGTGCCAGTAAGGGTGGAGCCCAATATTGGACACACTATTCTAAATGGGGCTTAACGAGAGCTTTATAAAGTCTCAGAAGCACGTCGCTGCTTTTACATTCCAAGATAAGTGACAACGTTACATTTGATTTCTCAACCTGCAAGTCACCCTTTAGAGAATCCTGGACTAGTACTCCCAGATCCCTTTGTAATTTGGCTTTAGGAATTTTCTCACCGTTTAGAAAATAGTCCATGCCTGTATTCTTTTTTTTCCAAAGTGCAAGACCCCACACTTGATCGTGTTGAATTTCATCAGCCATTTCCTGGAGCCACAGTCCTAAACTGTCTAAATCTTTCTGTAGCCTCCCCACCTCCTCAGTACTATCTGCCTGTTGGCCTAACTTGGTATCATCGGCGAACTTCGCTAGAATGCCCCCTGTCCCTTCATCCAGATCATTAATATATAAAGGGAACAGCTGCGGCCCCAACACTGAACCCTGTGGGACCCCACTTGTCACCAGCTGCCATTCCGAAAAACATCCTGACCCCCAGGACGTTGTCGGAGACGGAGCCGTTCCGCTATAAGGAGAGATTGGACGGGCTTGGATTGTTTCCTCAGAGAGGGGTTCCTGATTGTGGTACATGAGGGGATGCAAGGGCACGGGCAGTGGGGAGGAGAGAGCGGCTGTCCCCCTCGGTCGAGGGGTTGCGGGCGTAGTTTTGGGGTAAGGGGGCAGGGGACTCCGAGAGGATTTGGGGGAAAGACACCCCTCCTCTCTCAGCGGGTGGTGGAAATCCAGAATCCACTGCCTGGAACCCTTACAACGACAAAATAAAATGTTTGTTTGAGCTCTTCAGGTAATGTAGCAGGGAGAAGGTGAGGGTGGCAGATGCCGGAGATCAGAGTCGAGAGTGTGGTGCTGGAAAAGCACAGCAGGTCAGGCAGCATCCGAGGAGCAGGAGAATCGATGTTTCAGGCAAAGAGTCCTTCATCAGGGAAGAGCTTCCTCTCTAGCCCCATTCCTGATAAAGGGCGTACGCCCGAAATGTCCCCCAGCTCCCCGTGTATGTTTCCCGTGTGGGACTGCGTGTTCCCCCCAGCTCCCC
>NW_025207565.1:9595-13083 GCF_004010195.1 Chiloscyllium plagiosum | reverse complement strand
ACACTTTCAGACGCATCTAGAACCGAATATCACAGTTTGGATATTGGAGTAACACTCGTTAAGAAAAACATGATTTCTTTTACCCTCGTTTGTCATCAATATTTCTGTTTGACTCTCCGATGACATGGTTAAAACTGAATACTTAACTATTTTTAAGGTAAATGGGAATAATATCTAGTTGAACAAAGGAAGTCGGGAATGTGGGCCTGAGTTGCAACCAGATCAGGCAAGTACCAAATGATTGACAGAGCAACCTGTGCGATCTGAATGTAGTGCGCCTCTTTCTATTTCATATGTCTGCAAATTGAAAGGTAGAATGTTGAACTTTCGTTCTTAGAAAACTTTACAAATCTCTTCGTATTACGCATAATTTAAATTTTTTATGTGTCTGTTTATTTTGATGATGTGTTTCGACTTTTCATGCCATACTGTTTATGAAAATTGCAAAGGACAATGAACTCATCGCCATTCCTTAGAATTCCTTTACGCATGACAAGCAGTTTTGAATTTCAAAACACATGTTTTCTCGCAGCGACCATCAGGTCATTTTAACTTCTCCCTTCTCTTTTGTTGTAACTTGTGAGGATTGTGGAAATCAGAATAACCGACATTAACTTGCTTGCTTCTATCTACTAATTATGAAAAATGTTCAAATATTTTGAGCAGACGGTTCTCTTCTAGAGGCTCTCAAAACACCGCCACGAAGGTCCCTGAACACGAATGGCTCAGCTTTTACCGTCTGGGACTTGTATGCGATGAAACCACCATTTGAAATTGTTTTAAGATATTTTGTTATTTCATAATTATTGCTGGCACTCTTGTTCACCAGAGATGTTTGAATGTGTAACCAAATGATCAACCAAAGCCGAGTGATGGTTCTGCATTATTCTCACAGTCAATTGATCAAAAATATTTATGTTGTTTCGCTCTTTCACTTGCACTTAAATTTGCGATGATACTGATCATGTCCTTGAAAAATGTGGCCTTTCGACTTGCACCAGTCAGTACCTTCTGCCTTTGGAAATGGCAGATCCAATACGACAGTGGATTCTTTAACCTTATTTCCAATCTTTTTTTTACTCATTACACTGTTGTCTGATGTACATGTGTACATGTGTACTGTTGTCCATGCTCTTCGTCGGGTACACACAGAATGTTGAGTTTGAGTCAACGTTAATTTCACCTTTGAACGACTCATGACCTTTTCTTTGTCACTGTCAAAGCTCAAAATATTGTACTGAGAGAACTGAAGCTGCAGATCTCACAACAACCAGCGTTTTTATTTTACCTTTTTAAAAAATACCTCACCAGCTTTCACAGGAATTTGGATATGTAACTCACAACGTTCCATGGTTCTGCTATATTAAGCCAATCTAAAACAGGGATCTTGGATGAATGTGAAATAATTACTTTGGTATGGTTTCAATCCAATTGCTCCCATTTCTTTTAGTTTTGCTGCCGAACGCTCTGACTCTTCGCCACATAAATTTACGTAGTCACATCCGTTAGAGACTGAGAGGTCAGAACATCAAAGATAAGTGTAAAGACGTTGAAACGGAGAGTTGAATGAGCTTTGTGTTTTTCCTCGGCAGCATATCTGGCAGCTGCATTCTTCTGTTTTTTACCATTACAGGTGCAAATGCAAGGAATTATAGCAAGTCTGAATTCATATGAAATGGAGGTGGATTCATGCCACGCAGACTGAGTCGTGACATGAACACATTTATTTATGGATTGACCTATTCCTCGTTAAGTGAGGAACTTAAGAGTTCAATGTAATATGCTGCCAAATAAAAACTTTGATTTAGGAACAGGAAAGCTGAGAGCACCCGGAGTCATATCCGAGCGCTTTTTGTGTAATACTGACAACTACATCACATATTATCAATTAAATGTATGACAAGCTCTGTGGAAATTCATCAGTATTCTTCCTGACTACTCCGCCCCCACCCCACTCCGGCCTATCACCCTCACCTTGACCTCCCTCCACCTATCGCATTTCCAAAGCCCTTCCCCAAGTCTCTCCTCCCTACCTTTTATCTTAGCCTGCTCGACACACTTTCCTCATTCCTGAAGAATGGCTTATGCCCGAAATGTCGATTCTCCTGTTCCTTGGATGCTGCCTGACCTGCTGCACTTTTCCAGCAACACATTTTCAGCTCTGTGGAAATTCAGTAAAGCACGATTGATAACATGCCAACACTCGTCCAACATTTCTGTTACCTCTTCTAAAACATCTGGCAACTTTGAAGACACAAATTTCATGAGGAAAACCATGTTTCTAATCGTGTTACCGTTTGACATGTGATGTACAAATCTTTCCTGATTTATAATTTCTGTCGTGATTCCAGCCTGTAATTTCGGATTTTACTTTTGCAACCTCTTTTCAGCAATACAGTTGCAATATTCCAATATTCTGGCACCTCCCCAACTACTGTCAATTACTGAAAAGCATAATTTCTTTGAAGTATCTAATTCCCTCAACTACCATTTTCAAGATCCTTGAATGAATGTTATCTGGAACAAATTTGTTTTCAACTTCGGTACATCTTTTCATCAAGCACTTCTTCCTTATCAAATGCTATGCTTTCTTGATAAATGCTTCCCTACTGTCACTGTACTTTCGTTAGCATCTCGCTCGTTCATAAATAGTTGCCTTACACTTCTTACAACATACAAATTTCCTTGCAATCAAACCTAAAATCGTGAATTAGAATAACACAAAAACGGGCAAAGAACAACTCCATGTTACATGCTGAACTCTTAGCCTATCCGTCTGAATAGCTTTCGAGTGTGTGATGTTTGAAAAATCACTGTGGGACTGGCAACACCAGAAGAGCAGGATAATCGACGTTTCGGGCATCAGCCGTTCATTAGGAATTCCTGACGTAAGGTTTGAGCCGAAAAATTCGATTGTCCTGCACCCCGGATGCTGCCTGACCTGCTGTGCTTTACCAGCAACACACTCACGACTCGGATCTCCACCATCTGAAGTCCTCACATTGCCCTTTCGGAGTAGCTGCATATTCTTTCAAAAGTGCAAATCTATCCATCATCGAAAACCAGCATTAAAGTGAAACAATGTTAAAGTTATCACTAGAAATCTTCTTGATCCTTATTTCTGCCTTAATACGAATTAAAATAATCTCTATGAATCCAATGCTGAATTTTATGCCTACACCCAATCAAAGAGTAATATATATTTGTGATTTATCCAAAATCCAAAATATAAAACTCGCCGACCTCCTTCCTGGAATTCAAAATCGCGTTCTTGTTTATCCAACAGGCAATTCTAAATCTACGTCAAATGCACTGCTAACTTTGAACATAACTCAATCCCTGACCATTCCTCTGAACCTAGTTTTTATTGTTTTTCCTAAAGTCGAAATCTAATATACAATCGAGTACTGAACATAAGCATTATCCCAGCTTTATTAGATGAGAGGTCATCCCTTAGGTGATTGATTTATAATCTTGATTCATAATAG
>NW_025207565.1:0-7856 GCF_004010195.1 Chiloscyllium plagiosum | reverse complement strand
GAGATGAGTGAAAATGTAGTGATTTCCCTGTTTCTGCTCTCGTCGTGTGATCATACCTGAATGACTTCGTTTAAAGGCAGAAGTTTGCTTACCCTTTATTTTGTTATGGAATAAAGCAAACCAGATCCCAACTGCCCCCAACCCAGCCTAGTACAAAGCATTTTATGGGGTGTTATGACACTAACTTCTGTACTTTTTGAAACACAAAAGTCATGCGCTGGAAACTATGCGTGATTCGATATGTCTACCACAGAGCTTTCAGCAAAACATGCAGTATGTTTACAGCACAGCTAAAATAACACAAACACACACAAAATGATTTAGTAGAACTCTAAACCTTTGACATACTTAACAAGGTAATATATTGTCCAAGCACTCGCCGTCAGCTCTTTCACTGAGACCACCTTCACCATAAACATACCTTTTGCAAGTGAATGCGCGAACACAATTAATATTTTCATCAGCTGTTTCTATCAAGTTCAGGAGAAGAAGCACCAATAGAAACATTCTCCTCCTTTGATTTCGAAGAGGAAGCCATGTTGTCTAAGCCCTCACTCCAGGAACAGAGAATTCACTCTTTCAGCTCAGACAGCCTGGAAAAAGCCATCAAGAGAACCAAAGTAATTACGTTGGATTTGTGTGAACTTTATCGGGCTCAATTATTATTCTTTTGTCTTATTGGAAGGAAACACCGCGGGAAAGACAAACGTTGTTGGCCTGCTTGAAGGAGACGTTTTGGTATCATTAAAACGATAAATACAAATTTATTGTAGCTTTCTGCAAGGTCCATATTCTGTCCATAACATTGAGATGGGACGAAATCTGCATAAAACATAATTGCGATGCTAATTAAATGTCATTCAAGATACAATAATTTACAGAGCCGAAATTTCAAGTGTTCAAAAATGAAAAATCGTGAATCCCAATACAGCTCAATTATCTTACAACGAGATGATTCGACTTAGTTTTCCGATGACGTTAGGTTAGATGTAACAATAGGTTACGACAACAGTGATTGCATTCTGACAATCAATGCTTCACTTGTATCATCTGTATCCAAACAATGACTGCTGGAACATCAGTGCTATGCATCCAGTTCCTTTATCCACATATAGAACCTAAAACCTTGACTGGGGCACATACTGCAACGTGGAACAGTCATCGTAGAACCTTCGAAACGGTGCACGAATCTTCGTCTTTAATGTCAAAAGCCACGTTCAGTCCTTTCTTTACAAATCCTGTATATTGCGTCTTCGAATCGTTATATTTCTCTCTCCGTCTGTGTCTCCATGATCCCATGTGTCTATTATTGATCACCCCGAACACGAGACCAGGGGGAAAAACTGAAGTCAGGAATTGTAAAGGTGGAAATAAAATAAAATGCAGTGAAATGTAAGCAATGAATATTAGCCCTTTGGAAGCATAGAGTGAAGAATGTTAATTGAGAGATTAGAGAGGAGGAGATAAGAATATTGAACTGAAGGCAGAGTAACAATGTACAGATGTACAGAAAGAAGAAACAATTCCGACCATCCCAAAAGTGAATCCTACCAGATGGGGATCTTTTGTTTCAATCAGCACTATCCCCTGACCTGAGCTGTGTGCGTGTGTAATTTGTTTGACGTTGTAAATATTGGATTTAGGTAATCCGTATCAATAGGTTAACGTGATGATCACCTCAGAGGCAGAGATTGACAATAAAGTGGCGAAAATTATCGCGATGAAGAATGCAAGAATTTTCACTATGCAAAGACGTCATCACAGATTCACCACACCCAGGTCCACCCCAGGAGCTGCACCACCACGCTCCCCAAAAACTAAAGTGCACAATTACTGATTGGAGACATGGGCCCAGCAATTATAAACCTCTCGTACGTTTGTATCACACGGACCCAAATATTGATTGAACAAAATGGGGTACTGTCCTTCGAGGGTTCGAATGTCTTTCTTAATGCTGAGTACATAGATTTGGCTGCACATGCCAGCACTTTTCGGAGGTAGCTGAATCGAGAGGAGAGCTGAATGTCATTTTTTTCTGTTGTTTTGATGTTTTAATTCCCCATCAACTGTGGTGTTCTATTTCTCTCACATTTTTGGTCACCCACTCCACCTCTGTATGTTTCTCAATAAGGATTCTCCGCGAATCACTGGTTTTATGAAATCCTGCCGTTGCCTCTCCTCCTTCTACACTCCTTGTCTCTGTCTCTCATTCCAGGTCACACTCTCTGCTTCACAACCTATATTTCTCCCCTCCCTACCCCCGTCTCCTTTTGACCATATCCCTGACTCTGCTTTCTCCACTGTCCTGGATACAAACAACTGTTTTTCCCTGTGCACTGCAGCTTCAGTGGATCATCAATGAGCGAGCCGCTCGCGATGTGGAATGGGTCCATGATGAGGGATACTGTTTGGCTGTGGTCACTTCAGAACCTGAAGCAAACTGAGTGTGGTCATGAGTCCCCGAAACCCGGGAATTACCTTGACGGTAATCATACGAATGTTATCATTGGATTGGACTTCTCACTACCGACATAATCAGAGCAAATAATTAGTAATGGGTTCTGCTGTTGAATAGCAAAGTTCTTACTTTATACTACTGTCAAGTATATTTTATGTTGCAATTTTTGGCATCATGCACCGCATTTACAAAACCAGTGAACAAATCAGGAATTCTATGGTTCTATTCTATGCTTCTGAATGAGCTGCACAACGTTATTTTATGTGAAGAATTTGTCACTGCTTTTATTTTTGCAGATGTGCTTTGATTAGCTCCCCACAGGTATTTAAATAATCCACTTAACCTTCAAACCGGAGCTGCTAGATGCCAACTCTTTTGTTTTGACTGTCCAAATCCAATTAGCTTAGCTTCGGTACAGTGTGGAAGCAGGCCCTTCGGGGCAATTAGTCCATACCGACACGACGAAGAGTTTTTAAACCAGGAGAACAATTGACCCTTCTCGCCTGTTGAATGATTCAATGTGATCCCAGGATCTGATGTTAACCTCAGGTCAAAATTCATCTGGTAGTCTTTCATCCATTCAGTATTCAATAAGCATTCAACAATACATTGAAATTGCATGCATCCAATGACATTTGATGAAGGAAAACCCGAAGACTCACAGACCTATGAGAGAACTACCAGAACATGCCTCATTTCTAACGTAAATGTTCGTGCCATTTAAAACAAATGCCCGTAGAACCCTTTGTTCTTAGAATATGATTTTCATTTTGTCCAGCTCCACCAATTCAATCAGAACTTATATGTTTTGAATATCTCAAGTGTGGTTTTCACAGCCATAACCATATTGAGTCGTGAGCAGGCTCCGGAGGGCAGCGCGTTCTTTGTTAGCATCTTAAATATGCAGTTATGACAAACGTCTGATAGCAAGAAACGACAACACAAAGAATGACAGTTTCCCTTTTGCAAAACTGGCTAGACAGAAGGGAAAAAAAGACATTGAACATCTAATTTCAGGAGGGTTGGTCCGGCGGATTTGGCGGAGGGAAGAGGCGTCTTTGCACATTATAAATATAAAAACAAGTTAATTCGGGCTTCTGTTGAAGATTCTAGTCCATCTACGTAAAGTCTTTGTGGTTATGGACGTGATTTGAATTTCAGACACATGGGGACTAACGTTTCACGATAGCTGGTGAGAAATTTCGGCTTTCAAATTGTTATGTGATCCCGTAAGAAAGCATTTCACAATCTGTCCGTTAACATTTAGATTGTTGACATATGCTAAGCTGTTTAAGGCTCATAAACAGGCTTAATCTTTCAAGTCCCAGTTGCAAAATGCATTCACCAGATAAGCAGATTGAATGGAAATTCCAGTTTGCTCCCACATTCCAAAGAGGCGAAATATAGTTGAATTACAAATGCAACGTTCCTGATATTGATCAAGGCTGTGAAGACGAGGTGCAACAATCACTGGAAATGCGACTTTGCAGGGATGAAGTATGGGGTTGGTAATGGATTTGATGCTCTCCGGATGGTGTGTGAGGATTGTTGGGCTGAATGGCCGTTTTTCATGCTATGGGGATTCTATGATTCGCTTCTATGCTTCTGAATGAGCGGTACAACGCACTTTGTGTGAAGAATTTGTGACTGCTTTTATTTTTGCAGATGTTCTTTCATTAACTCCCCACAGGTATTTAAATAATCCACTTACCCTTCAATCTCGAGCTGCTAGATGCCAACTCTTTTGCTTTGACTGTCCAATTCCAATTAGCTTAGCTTCGGTAGTGTGGAAGCAGGCCCTTCGGGGCAATCAGTCCACAATGACACGACGAAGAGTATCCAACACAGACCAATTTCCCTATGAGAAATTCAGCTTGCACTGTTTAGCATAGCAAATTCACCTGACCTGCAAAGCTTTGGACTGTGGGACGAAACCCACGCCGATATGGGAAGAATGCGCAAAGTCCACACAGACATTCATCCGATGCTGGAATCGAATTTGGTACCCTGCTCACCACAGTGCCAACATTAGGATAAAAGCTGTGCGAACGTGTCGTAAAATATATGATGAGGTGACGTCAACCTAATCAGGCATTGATTATCAGCAAAGCAAAGGGATGGTTCTTCGAAATTACCTCAAATGCAGTCAGGTAGGTAAACGTTTCAAAAAATTAATAGGCAGCAAACACATTGCACGGAATGTATTACAGACTTCCACAACATCCCGGGAGAAACGGAAAAACAAATTTGATGTCAAATTTGAGGCACCATTTAAAGCAAAATGGTTTGTGAAAATAAGGGATTTGTTCTTTCCAACATTTAATTTCATAGTCATGGCGAGAACGGTACACAGGCAGATGTTTTTTCAATGAACGTATTTTCCTCTATGCTCATCCCCTATGGAAAAGAACATTTCATTTTAACAGGCCATTTCTCGATATTTCCATCTTTTCTTATCCCTTCTCAGACACGTGCATACGTTTATAAGACATTGGAGCAAAATTAGGCCATTCGTCCCTTCCAGTCTGCTTCGCCATTCGATCATGGCTGACATGCTCACCACTCTTATTATTCTGCCTTCTCTCCATATTACTTCAATCCATTACCATGTCACAACCGTTCTAACTCGTCCTTAAATTTACTCACTGTCCCAGCTTTTACCGAATTTTGGTGCAACAAATTCGTCAGATCCATGATGCTTTGAGAGCAGGAGATCCTCTGCAATAAATCTGCAATTGCTCAGATGCTTAATGTTGCTTTAGAAACTTCCGGTCTGATTCACCATCCAACATTTATTCCGAATGTACAGTGCTGATGCATGTCCCTCCTCTATCCTTACTGTTTTAGCGCTACCAAATTTAAAAAGGACAATGTCTCTGAACCATTGCATTCTACTACCATAGACTATAAGGCGTGGATAGACAGGCACACGACACCCATTTGCTTCATCCAGGAACACATACAGTACTTTAAAGTGAGACAAAGGTTCACTTGCATGTCTTCTAAACTAATTTACTGCATCAGGCGCTCCAGATGTAGTCTTCTCTCTGTCGGGGGGACAGAACGTAAACTAACAGAAAGTTTCACCAAACACTTCAGCCAGGCCAGCCGGGGCGGATCTGATCTCCCAATCAGGCCCAGTTTTAAACTATATTCCCACATGACGATCCTTGGCCTGGTCCATTGACACAATCAATCAAACATCAAATTCGGAGAACAACAACTGATCTTCCACCTGGGCAGCATGCAGTCCAGATTACTCAAATCTGAGTTCTTTAAGTTCAAATGACGTCCTTTCCCAGAAGCCATTACCCATCCTGGCCTCTCCCTCCTCACTTACATTCGTATCATCGGTTCTTCCTTCTATCCGCCAGCCTGATTCTTTCTCTCATCGACCAAAGATGTCGTACCGTCTACCTGTGTTCCCTCACCTCACCTCACCATCCTGCCCGCCCACCCCTTTCGGTGAAACGCCCGTTTCGCCCACGGCCAGTTCAGAAGAAGAGTAACACTCGAAAAGGTGCATTATGCACCTGCTGATGCTGTCTGGCTTTTGTTCTTCCCAAATCCCACTTGTGTTAAAACGCAGACACCTTCGAATGTGTGCACACATGCAAATTAGAACTTAAATGGCCTCAAAAAGCCATGACCCACTCTCACTACTACCTTTACATACCGGTGAGGACGGACACCACATCGACCGAGATAACACATTCAGGGTTGGACAAACCAGAGGCACTCATGGAAATTCCAACCGGACCCTTATCAACGAACACATTGACATGGGTCCCATTGACCACCCCCTGAGAAAAAGACAAGGAAATGATACCACAATAGGAAATTATGTCATTAATGGAAATGATATCGCCAATGCTAGTAGACTCAAATATGAAAAGAGAAAGCGGGGTACACCACCAGTTCTTCATTCGGAGGCTCACTGAAAATGTTACCTGGCATGATGACGGAACGTATGAAAGCAAAGCTTTCGGTTCAGTAAGCAAACCTACATCCAAAACTTGAACCTGAGCTTCAAATCTTCTGAAACCACGCGGCCTCACAAGTATATACAAAGACGTTTGTGACCAAACATATATGGATATAAATAGATAGAAACGAAGATACACACAGACATATGCACAAACATTATTAAGCATATAAAAAATGACACAGTCATCGACATATGAAAATGTCAGAGGAAATATCACTCAGTCTCACACCGAACACTGATACATGCAAAGAATTAGTCATCTAGAAATGTGAAATACAAATGGAAATTCACAAGCAAAACTACATCATCACAGACATGTCAACATTGAACCACCGATATAAACTCAAACAGAAATATAAAATAAAAACACATAGTAAGACAGAGACACGCAGAGAGCGAAGCACACTTGCACATGCAGAGTCACTATTATTCATCAAAATTATAAACATATACACACACAGATAGCAACAGCACAAACGGATAAGAAGTAGATGAAAAGACAAAGAAGAAGACACTGTAGACAGATTTAGCATCAGAACAGTGCGATTTGTCAAAGAGAAACAAGAATGATTGGACTGAATGGTTTGTCTGTGTCAAATTGGACAGGCATGGCCTTTGGTGAGCCAGTGAAGCTCTCAGCCACAATTCGGAATTTGTATTTTGATTTTTGTTAACTTAATTCCAGGGCTTTCAATAAAGTTTCAATCCATTCATTTGAAAAGGCATCTGTCATTTCGATCGCTAACATTGAGGATTTAAAAAACGGGAAATGCGGTCTAAAACTCGGCACTTTCCATTTGTTCGATCACATACCTTCACAACTTAATTCAATGGATTTCAAATTAAGCCCAGTAACAAAACGTGATTTGACTCATGTATCTGATTCGCTGAGACAACCCTCAATCAGCAGGTCGGGCTTTATATTTCAGTAAGGTCGAAATCAAATCATTTGAGCGAGATCACTAATGGTGGAATATGCCACGGGGAGTTGTTCAGTTTTGATGTTTATTTTGTAATTCAAAAAGAGATATCACAGGACATTTCAATAGTATTGGAGCAGTTCACTGAACGTGGACTGTGTCACTGCATATGTAAACATATTCATGCAGCAGTTGATATTCAGCACCATCCCTCTGACATGTTGAAATGTGGCTGCAGGAAGATGGACTGCAATAAAATTTCACACAGGAATGATATCCAGGAAAGACAAAGGGAAACAATCATGTCTAACATGGCTCAAGATGACCTCAGTAACAATAACAAGGAGATCAGCCATTGCCATGGAGACAATGTCGTGAACAGTGCAGGTAGAAAGGCCACATGTTTCGTTGAACTGGATCACTATCCCTCGTATATTCATTGGAGAAGACAGAATGCAAACTGAGCGCAAATCACTGTGTAAACAATCTT
>NW_025207564.1:0-13082 GCF_004010195.1 Chiloscyllium plagiosum | reverse complement strand
AAATGGATAAATGTCGGCCTGAATACGGAAGAGTGTCCGCCCTCGAAGGCTAGACCGTCGGAACAACCGCCGGATCTAATCCGCCTGAGCTTCCAGGCTTGTAAGTATCAAAGTCGGTATGAGCAGTCACTTTCACTCCCATCCCCGTTTGGACCCCTTCCCACCGTTGAAAATTCATGAAATCCGGCCTGAACACGGGGGACAGTCCGCTCTCGAATTCAACACCGTCGGCAGAACGGCCGGGTCAAATCCGACTGAGCTACCCGGCCCCGAAGTGTCAAAGTCGTTATGAGCAGTCACATTCACTCCCATCCGTATTTGGACCACTTCCCACCGTTAAAAATGCATGACATTCGGCCTGAACACGTGGGAGGGTCCGCCCTCGAAGTCGATACTGGAGCGGATTTTCATTATATTATACACAGGGGCTGCTGTTCTCTATATTGTACACAGTGGCTTCTGTTCTCCATATTATACGCAGGAGCTGCTTTTCACTATATTATATGCAGAGGCTGCTGTTCAATATATTATACAAAGGGATTGCCTTTCTTTATATTATACAGAGGGGCTGCTGTTCTCTATATTATACACAGGACCTGATGTTCACCATATTGCAAACAGGAGCTGCTGTTCAATATATTGTACACAGTGGCTGCTGTTCACTAAATTATACACAGGGACTGATGTTCCCTTTAGTATAGGGCCTGCTGTTCTCTATATTATACACAGGGGGTGCTGTTCCCTACATTATACACAGGAGCTGATGTTTACTATATTATACACACGTGTTGCTGTTCACTGTATTATAGACAGGGGCTGTTCACTAAATTATACACAGGGAATGCTATTCACAATATTATACACAGGAACTTCTCTTCACTATATTATACACAAGGGCTACTGTTCACTACACTATACACAGGGACTACTGCTGTTCTCTATATTAATCACAGGGTCTGCTGTTTTCTATATTATCCATAGGAGCAGTTGTTCACTATATTATACTCAGGCGCTGCTGTTCACTACATTATACACAGGGACTTCTGTTCTCTATATTATACACAGGTGCTGCTGTTCCCTCTCTTATACACTGGAGCAGATGTTCATTATATTATACACAGGGGCTGCTGTTCTCTATATTGTACACAGTGGCTTCTGTTCTCACAAGGACTGCTGTTCACTATATTATACACAGGGACTGCTTTTCTTTATATTAAACACAGAGGCTGCTGTTCTCTATATTATACAGAGGAGCTGATGTTCACTATATTATACTCAGGCGCTGCTGTTCACTAAATTATGCATAGGGGCTGCTGTTCACTATATAATACACAGGGGCTGATGTTCACTATATTATATACAAGGGCTGCTGTTCCCTACATTATAGACAGGAGCTGATGTTCACTGTATTATACACACATGTTGCTGTTCTCTATATTATACACAGGAACTGCTGTTCACTATATTATACACAGGAGATGCTTTTCTCTATATTGTGCACAGTGGCTGCTGTTCACTATATTATACACAGGATTGGCTGTTCACTATATTATACACAGAAGCTGCTGTTTTCTATATGATACACAGGGACTGCTGTTCTCTATATTATACACAGGTTCTGCAATTCCCTACATTATACAAAGGAGCTGCTGTTCACTATATTGTACACAGTGGCTCCTGGTCCACATATTATACGCAGGTGCTGCTGCTCTCTATGTTACACACAGGAGGTGTTGTTCACTATGTTATACACAGGGGTGGCTGTTCCCTCCATTATACACGGGAGCTGGTGTTCACTATATTATACACAGGGGATGCTGTTCACGATATTATATACATGGGCTGCTGTTGTCTATACTATGCACAGGAGCTTCCTCTCTCTATATTATACACAGGAGTTGATGTTCACTATATTATCCACATGCGCTGCTGTTCAGTATATTATACACAGGGGCTGCTGTTCACTAAATTATACACAGGGGCTGATGATCCCTATATTATACACAGGGGATGCTGTTCGCTATATCATACACAGGAGTTAGTCTTCACTGTGTTATACACAGGGGATGCTGTTCTCTAAATTATACACACGTGTTGCTGTTCACTGTATTATAGACAGGGGCTGCTGTTCACTAAATTATACACAGGAGCTGCTGCTCTCTATATTATACACAGGAGCTCTCTACATTATACATAGGGGCTGCTGTTCACTAAATTATACACAGGGGCTGCTTTTCAGTATATTATACACAGGGACTTCTGTTCTCTATATTATACACAGGTGCTCATGTTTACTATATTATACACACGTGTTGCTGTTCACTGTATTATAGACAGGGGCTGCTGTTCACTAAATTATACACAGGAGCTGCTGCTCTCTATATTATAAACAGGAACTGCTGTTCTCTACATTATACACAGGTGCGCTGCTGTTCCCTATATCATACACAGGAGTTAGTCTTCACTGTGTTATACACAGCGGCTGCTGTTCACTAAATTATACACAGGGGCTGCTTTTCTCTGTATTATACACAGGGGGTGCTGTTCCCTACATTATACACAGGAGCTGATGTTTACTATATTATACACACGTGTTGCTGTTCACTGTATTATAGACAGGGGCTGTTCACTAAATTATACACAGGGAATGCTATTCACAATATTATACACAGGAACTTCTCTTCACTATATTATACGCAAGGGCTACTGTTCACTACATCATACACAGGGACTACTGCTGTTCTCTATATTAATCACAGGGTCTGCTGTTTTCTATATTATGCATAGGAGCAGTTGTTCACTATTATACTCAGGCGCTGCTGTTCACTACATTACATACAGGGGCTGCTGTTCACTAAATTATACACAGGGGCTGCTTTTCTCTATATTATACACAGGGACTTCTGTTCTCTATATTATACACAGGTGCTGCTGTTCCCTATATTATACACTGGAGCGGATGTTCATTATATTGTACATAGTAAACAGCATCTCCTGTGTATAACATAGAGAGCAGCAGCACCTGCGTATAATATGTGGACCAGGAGCCCCTGTGTACAATATAGTGAACAGCAGCTCCTTTGTATAATGTCGGGAAGAGCAGAACCTGTGTATAATATAGAGAACAGCAGTCCCTGTGTATCATATAGAAAACAGCAGCTTCTGTGTATAATATAGTGAACAGCCAATCCTGTGTATAATATAGTGAACAGCAGCCACTGTGCACAATATAGAGAAAAGCATCTCCTGTGTATAATATAGAAAACAACAGCTCCTGTGTATAATATAGAGAACAACAGCCCCTGTGTATAATATAGAGAACAGCAGTCCCTGTGTATAATATAGAGAATAGCAGCTCCTGTGTATAATAGTGAACAGCCAATCCTGTGTGTTATATAGTGAACAGCAGCACCTGTGTATAATATAGGGAACAGCAGCCCCTGTTTATAATTTAGTGAATAGCAGGTCCTGTGGATAATATAGTGAACATCAGCTCCTGTGTATAATGTAGGGAAAAGCAGCCCCTGTGTATAATATAGTGAACATCAGCTCCTGTGTATAATGTAGGGAAAAGAAGCTCCTGTGTATAATATAGGGAACATCAGAAACTGTGTATAATTTAGTGAACAGCAGTGCCGGTGTACAATATAGTGAACATCAGCTCCTGTGTATAATATAGAGAACAGTAGCCCCTGTGTAAATTAGAGAGAACAGCAGTTCCTGTGCATAATATAGAGAACAGCAGCTCCTGTGTATAATATAGGGAACATCAGACCCTGTGCATAATTTAGTGAACAGCTGCCCCTGTGTATAATATAGTGAACAGCAGTGCCGGTGTACAATATAGTGAACATCAGCTCCTGTGTATAATATAGAGAACAGTAGCCCCTGTGTAAATTAGAGAGAACAGCAGTTCCTGTATATACTATAATGAACAGCAGCGCCTGTGTATAATATAGGGAACATCAGACCCTGTGTATAATTTAGTGAACAGCAGTGCCGGTGTACAATATAGTGAACATCAGCTCCTGTGTATAATATAGAGAACAGTAGCCCCTGTGTAAATTAGAGAGAACAGCAGTTCCTGTATATACTATAATGAACAGCAGCTCCTGTGTATAATATAGGGAACATCAGACCCTGTGTATAATTTAGTGAACAGCAGTGCCGGTGTACAATATAGTGAACATCAGCTCCTGTGTATAATACAGTAAACAGCAGCCCTTGTGTATAATATAGGGAACAGCAGCCACTGTGTACAATATAGACAACAGCAGCTACTGTGTTCAATATAGACAAAGCAGCTCCAGTGTATAAAATCGTGAACATCAGCTCCCAAGTATAATGGAGGGAACAGCAGCCGCTGTGTATCGCGAACAGCCGCTCCTGTGTATAACATAGAGAGCAGCAGCACCTGTGCACAATGTGTGGACCAGGAGCCGCTGTGTACAATACAGTGAACAGCAGCTCCTGTGTATCATATAGGGAAGAGCAAAACCTGTGTATAATATAGAAAACAGCATCTTCTGTGTATAATATAGGAATTATCAGCCCCTGTGTATAATTTAGTGAACAGCAGCCTCTATGTATAATATAGGGAACAGCCGCTCCTGTGTATAATATAGAGAACAGCAGCCCCTGTGTACAATATAGGGATCATCAGCCCCTGTGTATAATTTAGTGAACAGCAGCCCCTGTGTATAATTTAGTGAACAGCAGCCACTGTGTATAATATACTGAACAGCAGCGCATGTGGATAATATAGTGAACATCAACTCCTGTGTATAATATAGAGAGAGGAAGCTCCTGTGCATAGTATAGACAACAGCAGCACATGTATATAATATAGTGAACAGCATCCCCTGTGTATAATATAGTGAACACCAGCTCCCGTGTATAATGGAGGGAACAGCCGCCCCTGTGTATAACATAGTGAACAACACCTCCTGTGTATAACATAGAGAGCAGCAGCACCTGCGTATAATATGTGGACCAGGAGCCACTGTGTACAATATAGTGAACAGCAGCTCCTGTGTATAATGTAGGGAAGAGCTGAACCTGTGTATAATATAGAGAACAGCAGTCCCTGTGTATAATATAGGGAACAGCAACATGTGTGTATAATACAGTGAACATCAGCTCCTGTCTATAATGTAGGGAACTGCAGCTCTTGTATATAATATAGGGAACATCAGCCCCGATGTATTATATAGTGAACAGCAGTTCCTGTGTATAATATAGAGAACAGCAGCCCCTGTGTTTAATATAAAGAAAAGCAGTCCCTGTGTATAATATAGTGAACAGCAGTCCTTGTGAGAACAGAAGCCATTGTGTACAATATAGAGAACAGCAGCCCCTGTGTATAATATAACGAACATCCGCTCCAGTGTATAAGAGAGGGAACAGCAGCTCCTGTGTATAATATAGAAACAGAAGTCCCTGTGTATAATATAAAGAAAAGCAACTCCTGTGCATTATATAGTGAACAGCAGCTCCTGTGTAGAATATTGAGAACAGCAGCTTCTGTGTATAATATAATGAACAGCAGCTCCTGTGTATAATATAGCGAAGAGCAGCCCCTGTGTATAATATACAGAACAGCAGCGCATGTGGATAATATAGTGAACACCAACTACTGTGTATAATATAGAGAGAGGAAGTTCCTGTGCATACTATAGACAAAAGCAGCGCCTGTGTATAATATAGGGAACAGCAGCACCCGTATATAATACAGAGATCAGCAGCCCCTTTATATAATATAGTGAAAAGCATTCCCTGTGTATAATATAGTGAACACCAGCTCCCGTGTATAATGGAGGGAACAGCAGCGCCAGTGTATAACATAGTAAACAGCATCTCCTGTGTATAACATACGCAGCACCTGCGTATCATATGTGAACCAGGAGCCACTGTGTACAATATAGTGAACAGCTGCTCCTTTGTATAATGTAGGGAAGAGCAGAACCTGTGTATAATATAGAGAACAGCAGTCCCTGTGTACCATATAGAAAACAGCAGCTTCTGTGTATAATATAGTGAACAGCCAATCCTGTGTATAATATAGTGAACAGCAGCCACTGTGCACAATATAGAGAAAAGCATCTCCTGTGTATAATATAGTGAACATCAGCTCCTGTGTATAATACAGTGAACAGCAGTTCCTGTGTATAATATAGAGAACAGCAACACGTGTGTATAATATAGAGAACAGCATCCCCTGTGTATAACACAGTGAAGACTAACTCCTGTGTATGATATAGGGAACAGCAGCCCCTGTGTATAATATAGGGATCATCAGACACTGTGTATAATTTAGTGAACAGCAGCCCCTGTGTATAATATACTGAACAGCAGCGCATGTGGATAATATAGTGAACATTAATTCCTGTGTATAATATAGAGAGAGGAAGCTCCTGTGCATAGTATAGACAACAGCAGCCCATGTATATAATATAGTGAACAGCATCCCCTGTGTATAATATAGTGAACACCAGCTCCCGTGTATAATGCAGGGAACAGCCCCCCCTGTGTATAACATAGTGAACAACACCTCCTGTGGATAACATAGAGAGCAGCAGCACCTGTGTATAATATGTGGACCAGGAGCCACTGTGTACAATATAGTGAACAGCAGCTCCTTTGTATAATGTCGGGAAGAGCAGAACCTGTGTATAATATAGAGAACAGCAGTCCCTGTGTATCATATAGAAAACAGCAGCTTCTGTGTATAATATAGTGAACAGACAATCCTGTGTATAATATAGTGAACAGCAGCCACTGTGCACAATATAGAGAAAAACAGCTCCTGTGCATAATATAGAAAACAACAGCTCCTGTGTATAATATAGAGAACAACAGCCCCTGTGTATAATATAGAGAACAGCAGTCCCTGTGTATAATATAGAGAACAGCAGCTCCTGTGTATAATAGTGAACAGCCAATCCTGTGTATTATATAGTGAACAGCAGCACCTGTGTATAATATAGGGAACAGCAGCTCCTGTGTATAATGTAGGGAAAAGAAGCTCCTGTGTATAATATAGTGAACACCAGCCCTTATGTTTAATATAGAGAACAGCAGCCACTGCGTATAATATAGAGATCAGCAGCTCCTGTGCATAATATAGAGAACAGCAGTCCCTGTGTATAATAAATTGAACAGAAGCCCCTGTGTATAATATAGAGAACAGCAGTTCCTGTGTACAATATAGTGAACAGCAGCCCTTGTGTATAATATAGAGAACAGCAGCCACTGCGTATAATATAGAGAACAGCAGCTCCTGTGCATAATTTAGAGAACAGCAGTCCCTGTGTATAATAAATTGAAAAGCAGCTCCTGTGCATAATATAGAGAACAGCAGCTACTGTGTATAATATAGGGAACATCAGACCCTGTGTATAATTTAGTGAACAGCAGCCCCTGTGTATAATATAGTGAACAGCAGTGCCGGTGTACAATATAGTGAACATCAGCTCCTGTGTATAATATAGAGAACAGTAGCCCCTGTGTAAATTAGAGAGAACAGCAGTTCCTGTATATACTATAATGAACAGCAGCGCCTGTGTACAATTTAGTGAACAGCAGCCCCTGTGTATTATATAGAGAACAGTAGCCCCTGTGTAAATTAGAGAGACCAGCAGTTCCTGTATATACTATAATTGACAGCAGCGCCTGTGTACAATACAGTGAACATCAGCTCCTGTGTATAATGCAGTGAACAGCAGCCCTTGTGTAGAATATAGGGAACAACAGCCACTGAGTACAATGTAGACAACAGCAGCTCCTGTGTATAATATCGTGAAAATCAGCTCCCAAGTATAATGGAGGGAACAGCAGCCGCTGTGTATCGCGAACAGCCGCTCCTGTGTATAACATAGAGAGCAGCAGCACCTGTGCACAATGTGTGGACCAGGAGCCGCTGTGTACAATATAGTGAACAGCAGCTCCTGTGTATAATATAGGGAAGAGCAGCACCTGTGTATAATATAGAAAACAGCAGCTACTGTGTATAATATAGGGATCATCAGCCACTGTGTATAATTTAGTGAACAGCTGCCTTTATGTATAATATAAGGAACAGCCGCTCCTGTGTATAATATAGAGAACAGCAGCCCCTGTGTATAATATAGGGATCATCTGCCCCTGTGTATAATTTAGTGAACAGCAGCCCCTGTGTATAATATACTGAACAGCAGCGCATGTGGATAATATAGTGAACATCAACTCCTGTGTATAATACAGAGAGAGAAAAGCTCCTGTGCATAGTATAGACAACTGCAGCGCCTGTGTATAATATAGGAATCAGCAGCACCCGTATAAAATATAGAGATCAGCAGCCCTTGTATATAATATAGTGAACAGCGTTCCCTGTGTATAATATAGTGAACACCAGCTCCCGTGTATAATGGAGGGAACAGCCGCCCCCGTGTATAACATAGTGAGCAACACCTCCTGTGTATAACATAGAGAGCAGCAGCACCTGCGTATAATATGTGGACCAGGAGCCCCTGTGTACAATATAGTGAACAGCAGCTCCTTTGTATAATATAGGGAAGAGCAGAACCTGTATATAATATAGAGAACAGCAGTCCCTGTGTATCATATAGAAAACAGCAGCTTCTGTGTATAATATAGTGAACAGCCAATCCTGTGTATAATATAGTGAACAGCAGCCACTGTGCACAATATAGAGAAAAGCATCTCCTGTGTATAATATAGTGAACATCAGCTCCTGTGTATAATACAGTGAACAGCAGTTCCTGTGTATAATATAGAGAACAGCAACATGTGTGTATAATACAGTGAACATCAGCTCCTGTCTATAATGTAGGGAACAGCAGCCCCTTGTATAATATAGTGAACAACAGCGCCTGAGTATAGTATAGTGAACATCAGCTCCTGTGTATAATATAGAGAACAGCAGCCTCTGTGTTTAATATAAAGAAAAGCAGTCCCTGTGTATAATATAGTGAACAGCAGTCATTGTGAGAACAGAAGCCACTGTGTACAATATAGAGAACAGCAGCCCTGTGTATAATATAATGAACATCCGCTCCAGTGTATAATATAGGGAACAGAAGTCCCTGTGTATAATATAAAGAAAAGCAGCTCCTGTGCATAATATAGGGAACAGCAGCACCTATATATAATATAGGGAACATCAGCCCCTGTGTATAATGTAGAGAACAGCAGTCCCTGTGTATAATGTAGAGAAAAGCAGTCCCTGTGTATAATTTAGTGAACAGCAGCCCCTGTGTATAATATAATGAACATCCGCTCCAGTGTATAATATAGGGAACAGCAGCACCTGTGTATAATATAGAGAACAGAAGTCCCTGTATATAATATAGAGAAAAGCAGCCCCTGTGTATAATTTAGTGAACAGCAGCCCCTGTGTATAATGTAGTGAACAGCAGCGCCTGAGTATAATACAGTGAACATCAACTCCTGTGTATAATATAGAGAGAGGAAGCTCCTGTGCATAGTATAGACAACTGCAGCGCCTGTGTATAATATAGGAAACAGCAGCACCCGTATAAAATATAGAGATCAGCAGCCCCTGTATATAATATAGTGAACAGCGTTCCCTGTGTATAATATAGTGAACACCAGCTCCCGTGTATAATGGAGGGAACAGCAGCCCCCGTGTATAACATAGTGAATAACACCTCCTGTGTATAACATAGAGAGCAGCAGCACCTGCATATAATATGTGGACCAGGAGCCCCTGTGTACAATATAGTGAACAGCAGCTCCTTTGTATAATGTAGGGAAGAGCAGAACCTGTGTATACTATAGAGAACAGCAGTCCCTGTGTATCATATAGAAAACAGCAGCTTCTGTGTATAATATAGTGAACAGCCAATCCTGTGTATAATATAGTGAACAGCAGCCACTGTGCACAATATAGAGAAAAGCATCTCCTGTGTATAATATAGTGAACATCAGCTCCTGTGTATAATACAGTGAACAGCAGTTCCTGTGTATAATATAGAGAACAGCAACATATGTGTATAATTCAGTGAACATCAGCTCCTGTCTATAATGTAGGGAACAGCAGCCCTTGTATACAATATAGGGAACATCAGCCCCTGTGTATTATATAGTGAACAGCAGCCCCTTGTACAATATAGTGAACAACAGCGCCTGAGTATAGTATACTGAACATCAGCTCCTGTGTATAATATAGAGAACAGCAGCCCCTGTGTTTAATATAAAGAAAAGCAGTCCCTGTGTATAATATAGTGAACAGCAGTCCTTGTGAGAACAGAAGCCACTGTGTACAATAAAGAGAACAGCAGCCTCTGTGTATAATATAATGAACATCCGCTCCACTGTATAATATAGGGAACAGCAGCTGCTGTGTATAATGTAGAGAACAGCAGTCCCTGTGTATAATGTAGAGAACAGCAGTCCCTGTGTATAATTTAGTGAACAGCAGCCCCTGTGTATAATATAATGAACATCCGCTCCAGTGTATAATATAGGGAACAGCAGCACCTGTGTATAATATAGAGAACGGAAGTCCCTGTGTATAATATAGAGAAAAGCAGCCCCTGTGTATAATTTAGTGAACAGCAGCCCCTGTGTATAATGTAGTGAACAGCAGCGCCTGAGTATAATACAGTGAACAACTGCTCCTATGCATAATATAGAAAACAGCAGACCCTGTGATTAATATAGAGAACAGCAGTAGTCCCTGTGTATGATGTAGTGAACAGTAGCCCTTGTGTATAATATAGTGAAGAGAAGCTCCTGTGTATAATATTGTGAATAGCATTCCCTGTGTATAATATAGTGAACAGCAGCCCTGGTGTATAATATAGAGAACAGCAGCCACTGTGTACAATATAGTGAACAGCAGCTCCTGTGTATAATACAGAGAACAGCATCCCCTGTGTATAACACAGTGAAGACTAACTCCTGTGCATGATATAGGGAACAGCAGCGCACCTGTGTATAATGTAGAGAACAGCACTTCCTGTGTATAATATAGAGAGCAGCAGCTCCTGTGTATAATTTAGTGAACAGCAGCCCCTGTCTATAATACAGTGAACAGCAACACGTGTGTATAATATAGTAAACATCAGCACCTGTGTATAATATAGAGAACAGAAGTCCCTGTGTATAATATACTGAAAAGCAGCCCCTGTGTATAATTTAGTGAACAGCAGCCCCTGCGTATAATGTAGAGAGTAGCTCCTGTGTATAATGTAGAGAGCAACTCCTGTGTATGATATAGGGAACAGCAGCGCACCTGTGTATAATGTAGAGAACAGCAGTTCCTGTGTATAATATAGAGAGCAGCAGCTCCTGTGTATAATTTAGTGAACAGCAGCCCTTGTCTATAATACAGTGAACAGCAACACGTGTGTTTAATATAGAGAACAGCATCCCCTGTGTATAACACAGTGAAGACTAACTCCGTGTATGATATAGGGAACAGCAGCCCCTGTGTATAATATAGGGATCATCAGCCCCAGTGTATAATTTAGTGAACAGCAGCCCCTGTGTATAATATACTGAACAGCAGCGCATGTGGATAATATAGTGAACATCAATTCCTGTGTATAATATAGAGAGAGGAAGCTCCTGTGCATAGTATAGACAACAGCAGCCCATGTAAAAAATATAGTGAACAGCATCCCCTGTGTATAATATAGTGAATACCAGCTCCCGTGTATAATGGAGGGAACAGCCGCCCCTGTGTATAACATACTGAACAACACCTCCTGTGTATAACATAGAGAGCAGCAGCACCTGCGTATAATATGTGGACCAGGAGCCCCTGTGTACAATATAGTGAACAGCAGCTCCTGTGTATAATGTAGGGAAGAGCAGAACCTGTGTATAATATAGAGAACAGCAACATGTGTGTATAATACAGTGAACATCAGCTCCTGTCTATAATGTAGGGAACTGCAGCCCTTGTATATAATATAGGGAACATCACCCCTATGTATTATATAGTGAACAGCAGCCCCTTGTATAATATAGTGAACAACAGCGCCTGAGTATATTATATTGAACATCAGCTCCTGTGTATAATATAGAGAACAGCAGCCCCTGTGTTTAATATAAAGAAAAGCAGTCCCTGTGTATAATATAGTGAACAGAAGTCCTTGTGAGAACAGAAGCCACTGTGTACAATATAGAGAACAGCAGCCCCTGTGTATAATATAATGAACATCTGCTCCAGTGTATAATATAGGGAACAGCAGCACCTGTGTATAATATAGAGAACATCAGCCCCTGTGTATAATGTAGAGAACAGCAGTCCCTGTGTATAATGTAGAGAACAGCAGTCCCTGTGTATAATTTAGTGAACAGCAGCCCCTGTGTATAATATAATGGACATCCGCTCCAGTGTATAATATAGGGAACAGCAGCACCTGTGTATAATATAGAGAACAGAAGTCCCTGTGTATAATATAGAGAAAAGCAGCCCCTGTGTATAATTTAGTGAACAGCAGACCCTGTGTATAATGTAGTGAACAGCAGCGCCTGAGTATAATACAGTGAACAACTGCTCCTATGCATAATATAGAAAACAGCAGACCCTGTGATTAATATAGAGAACAGCGGTAGTCCCTGTGTATGATGTAGTGAACAGTAGCCCTTGTGTATAATATAGTGAAGAGAAGCTCCTGTTATAATATTGTGAATAGCATTCCCTGTGTATAATTTAGTGAACAGCATCCCCTGTGTATAACACAGTGAAGACTAACTCCTGTGCATGATATAGGGAACAGCAGCGCACCTGTGTATAATGTAGAGAACAGCAGTTCCTGTGTATAATATAGAGAGCAGCAGCTCCTGCGTATAATTTAGTGAACAGCAGCCCCTGTCTATAATACAGTGAAGACTAACTCCTGTGTATGATATAGGGAACAGCAGCCCCTGTGTATAATATAGGGATCATCAGCCACTGTGTATAATTTAGTGAACAGCAGCCCCTGTGTATAATATACTGAACAGCAGCGCATGTGGATAATATAGTGAACATTAATTCCTGTGTATAATATAGAGAGAGAGGAATCTCCTGTGCGTAGTATAGACAACAGCAGCCCATGTATATAATA
>NW_025207563.1:10845-13081 GCF_004010195.1 Chiloscyllium plagiosum | reverse complement strand
GGTGATTAAGTACCGGTGTGGACTGGAGACTAGGTACCGGTGTGGACTGGAGGTTAGGTACCAGTGTGCACTGGAGACTAGGGATCAGTGTGCTCTGGAGATTGGTTACTGGTGTGCACTGGAGACCAGGTACCAGTGTGGCCTGAAGACTAGGTACCGGTGTGGACTGGAGACTAAGTACCAGCGTGGACTGGAGACAAGATACTGGTATACACTGGAGAATAGGTACCGGTGTGCACTGGAGATTACGTACCATCGTGGACTGGAGACTAGGTAACAGTGTGGACTGGAGACCAGGTACTAGTGTGCACTGGAGACTTTGTACCGGCGGGCACTGGTGATTAGGTACCGGTGTGGACAGGTGATTAAGTACTGGTGTGGACTGGAGATTAGGTACCAGTGTGCACTGGAGACTAGGTACCGGTGTGGACTGGAGACTAGGGATCAGTGTGGTCTGGAGAGTAGGTACCGATGTGCACTGGAGACTAGGTACCGGTGTGCAGTGGAGACAAGGTACCGGTGTGCACACTGGAGACTAGGTACCGGTGTGGACTGGAGACTAGGTACCGGTGTGGACTGGAGACTAGGGATCAGTGTGCACTGGAGACTAGGTACCGGTGTGCAGTGGAGACAAGGTACCGGTGTGCACTGGAGACTAGGTACTGGAGTGGGCTGGAGACGAAGTACCGTCGTGGACATGAAACTAGGTACCGTCATGGACTGGAGACGAAGTACCGGTGTGGACTGGAGACTAGGTACCGGTGTGCACTGGAGACTAGGTATCAGTGCACTGGAGACTAGGTACCGTCGTGGACTGGAGACTAGGTACCGGTGTGGACTGGAGACTAGGTGCCGGTGTGCACTGGAGATTAGGTACCGAAGTGGACTGGAGACTAGTTACTGGAGTGTTCTGGAGACTAGGTACCGGAGTGTTCTGGAGACTAGGTACCGGAGTGTTCTGGACACTAGGTACCGGTGTGGTCTGGAGACTAGGTGCCGGTGTGCACTGGAGACTAGTTACCGGTGTGGACTGGAGACAAGGTACCGGCGTGGACTGGAGACCAGTTACCGGTGTGGACTGGAGACTAGGCACCGGAGTGTTCTGGAGACTAGGTACCGGTGTGGACTGGCGTCTAGGTACCGGTGTGCACTGGAGACTAGGTACCAGAATACACTGTAGACTAGGTACCAGTGTGCACTGGAGACTAGGTACTGGTGTGGGCTGGAGACGAAGTACCGTCGTGGACTGGAGACTAGGTACTGGCTTGGACTGGAGGCTAGGTAACAGTGTGGACTGGAGACCCGGTACTGGTGTGACTGGAGACTAGGTACCGGTGTGGACTGGCGACTAGGTACCGGCGTGGTCTGGAGACTAGGTATCAGTGTGCTCTGGAGACTAGTTACTGGTGTGCACTGGAGACCAGGTACCAGTGTGGACTGGAGACTAGGTACCGGAATGGACTGGAGACTAGGTACCGGTGTGGACTGGAGACTAGGTACCGGTGTGGACTGGAGACTAAGTACCGGTGTGGACTGGAGATTAGGTACCGGTGTGGACTGGAGATTACGTATCAGTGTGGTCTGGAGACTAGGTAACAGTGTGGTCTGGAGACTAGGTACCGTCATTGCCTGGAGACTAGGTACTGTCATTGCCTGGAGACTAGGTAACAGTGTGGTCTGGAGACTAGGTATCGTCATGGACTGGAGACTAAGTACCGTCGTGGACTGGAGACTAGGTAACAGTCTGGACTGGCGATTAGGTGCCGGTGTGGACTGGAGACTAGGGATCAGTGTGCTCTGGAGACTAGTTACTGGTGTGCACTGGAGACTAGATATCAATTTGCACTGGAGACTAGGTACCGGAGTGGACTGGAGACTAGTTACCGGTGTGGACTGGAGACGAAGTACCGTCGTGGACTGGAGACTAGGTACTATCATGGACTGGAGAGGAAGTACCAGTGTGTACTGGAGACTAGGTACCGGTGTGGACTGGAGACTAGGTACCGGTGTGGACTGGAGACTAGGTACCGGCGTGGACTGGAGACTAGGTACCGGTGTGGACTGGAGACAAGGTACCGGCGTGGACTGGAGACTAGGTACCAGTGTGTACTGGAGACTAGGTACCGGCGTGGACTGGAGACTAGGTACCGGAGTGGACTGGAGACTAGGTACTGGTGTGCACTGGAGACTAGGTACTGGTGTGGACTGGAGACTAGGTACTGGTGTGCACTGGAGA
>NW_025207563.1:0-2965 GCF_004010195.1 Chiloscyllium plagiosum | reverse complement strand
TGTGGACTTCAACAGCTTCCTCATTTCCCCTTCCCCCACCTCATCCCAGTTCCAAACTTCCAGCTCAGCACTGTCCCCATGACCTGTCCGGACTTGTCCGACCTGCCCAGCTCCTTTTCCACCTATCCTCTCCACCCTCTCCTCCCTGACCTATCACCTTCATCCCCTCCCCCACTCACCCATTGTACTCTATGCTACTCTATCCCCACCCCCACCCTCCTCTAGCTTATCCGCTGGTTTGATGGTGAGGTTGGGGTTGGAGCAGAGGGATTGGAGGGCTGGGATCTGGTGTGGCTTATCTCTCCACCCTTCAGGCTCACTGCCTCTATTCTTGATGAAGGGCTTTTGCCCGAAATGTCGATTTCGCTGCTCCTTGGATGCTGCCTGAACTGCTGTGCTCTTCCAGCACCACTGATCCAGGGTCTGGTTTCCAGCATCTGCAGTCATTGTTTTTATCTCTTCTTTCAGCTAGCCAATTTCTGATCCAAATCGCTAAATCATCCTTATCCTATGTCTCTGTATTTTGTACAATAGCCTACTGTGGGGAACCTTATCAAACGCCTCACTGAAATCCATATACACCACATTAACCGCTTTCCCCTCATCCAACTGTTTTGTCACCTTCTCAAAGAACTCAGTAAGGTTTGTGAGGCATGACCTACCCTTCACAAAACCGTGCTGACTCTCCCTCATCAACTTATTCCCCTCTAGATGATATAAATCCTATCTGTGATAACCCTTTCCAACACTTTAACCACAACCGAAGTAACGCTCCATGGTCTATAATCACCAGGGTTGTCTCTACTCCCCTTCTTGAATAAGGGAACAACATTTGCTATCCTCCAGTTTTCTGGCACCATTCCTGTTGACAATGACAACATAATGATCAAAGCCAAAGGCTTTGCAATCACTTCTCTGGCTTCCCAGAGAATCCTGGGATAAATCCCATCTGGCCCAGGGAACTTACCTATTTTCACACTTTCCAGAATTGCTAACAGTTCCTCCTTGTGAACCTCAATCCCGTGTAGTCTAGTAGCCTGCACCTCAGTACTCTCCTCCACTACATGGTCTTTTTCCATTGTCAATATGACAAAAAAAAATCATTTAGAGCTTTCCCTTAGTCCTCAGACTCCACGCACAGCTTCGCATTACTATCCAGGATTGGCTCTAATCTTACTTGAGTCATTCTTTTCTTCCTGATATACCTACAGAAAGCTTTCGGGTTTTCCTTGATCCTATCTGCCAGCGACTTCTCATGTCCCCTCCTGGCTCTTCTTAGGTTTCTCTCTTTAGGTCTTTCCTGGCTAACTCAAGTGCCCTAACAGAGCCTTCATGTCATCCTAACATCAACCTTCCTCTTCCTCTTGACAAGAGAAAGCGTTTCTACACACAAAGTCGGGGGAGACAAGTTGCTTCCAGAGACAGTAAAAATGAACGAGGCAATGATTCAGCCTCCCCTGCTGGCCTGTGAAATGGGCATTGGGATTGCTTGCCGTGTCGGGGAGATTCTGATCCAGTGATCGCTTTTGTGGTGTTTACCCCTTGCCTTTGATCACTGTGCTTAAACCACCCAAGGTTCTGAGACATGCTTTGTTCATTTTATAAGTTATTTTATTTTGAAATAAGCAAATAATTATCTTCATTGTTTCATTTTTATACATTAATTGAAAAAATAAGAAATATTTTCACAGAAGTGTTAAATTATATATTTTACAGTAAATTCTTTGCTTTTGTTTAGTAACAGTGACACAGCTGATGAGTGGTTTGTGCAGACGTTCAGTCAGCCAGATATACATTTCAAACTTAGTTTAAATAATCTGCTGCAATTGTGTTAGGATTGAAGTTTGATTCATTTGTCAACAGGAATCCCGCATTTGATTAAGGGGTTTCATTAAAATGAAATACTATCTCCAGGGGTCACTCACAATTGTCAGATAGCCCACAACCCCAGGCACAGACTCTAAGCTGGACCCCACAGACCCAGACAGAGAAACAAACACCTGACCAAGATCCTAGACACAACTGAGCCAGGCAGCCCGAGGGTCAGACCCAGAGACACTGGATACAGTGGGGACTGGCACACAGTTACAGACCCAGAGACACTGGACACAGTGGGGACTGGCACACAGTTACAGACCCAGAGACACTGGATACAGTGGGGACTGGCACACAGTTACAGACCCAGAGACACTGGATACAGTGGAGACTGGCAAACAGTTACAGACCCAGAGACAGTGGATACAGTGGAGACAGACATACAGTTACAGACCCAGAGACACTGGATACAGTGGAGACTGGCACACAGTTACACATCCAGAGACACTGAATACAGTGGGGACTGGCACACAGTTACAGACCCAGAGACACTGGAAACAGTGGAGACAGACACACAGTTACAGACCCAGAGACACTGGATACAGTGGGGACTGGCACACAGTTACAGACCCAGAGACACTGGATACAGTGAAGACAGACACACAGTTACAGACCCAGAGACACTGGACACAGTGAAGACAGACACACAGTTACAGACCCAGAGACACTGGACACAGTGGAGACAGACACACAGTTACAGACCCAGAGACACTGGATACAATGGGGACAGACACACAGTTACAGACCCAGAGACATTGGATACAGTGGAGACAGACACACAGCTCCAGATCCAGAGACAGTGGACACAGTGGAGACAGACACACAGTTACAGACTCAAACACTGGATACAGTGGAGACAGACACACAGTTACAGACCCAGAGACACTGGATACAGTGGAGACAGGCACACAGTTACAGACCCAGAGACACTGGATACAGTGGAGACAGACACACAGCTACAGATCCAGAGACAGTGGACACAGTGGAGACAGACACACAGTTACAGACCCAAACACTGGATACAGTGGAGACAGACACACAGTTACAGACCCAAACGCTGGATACAGTGGAGACAGACACACAGTTACAG
>NW_025207562.1:3428-13080 GCF_004010195.1 Chiloscyllium plagiosum | reverse complement strand
CAGTCTGACGCACTGGTTATCGAAAACACCCACAGTCTGACACACTGATTATCGGATAAACCCGCAGTCTGACGCACTGATTATCGGATTGACCGTCAGTCTCACACACTGATTATCGGACACACCCGCAGACTGACACACTGATTATAGGACAGATCTGCAGTCTGACACACTGATTATAGGATAGACCCGCAGTCTGACACGCTGGTTATCAAACAGACCCTCAGTCTGACACACTGATTATTGGATGGACCCACAGACTGACACATTGATTATCGGATAGACGCAGAGTCTGACACACTGACTATCGGACAGACCTGCAGTCTGACACACTGATTATCAGATAGACCCTCAGTCTGATACACTGATAATCGAATAGACCCGCAGTCTGACACACTGACTATAGGATAGACCGGCAGTCTGACACCCTGATTATCGGACAGACCCTCAGTCTGACACACTGATAATCGAATACACCCAAGTCTGACACACTGACTATAGGATAGACCCGCAGTCTGACACACTGATTATCGGACAGACCCGCAGACTGACACACTGATTATTGGTTCGACACGCAGTCTGACACCGTGATTATCGGATAGACCTGCTTTCTGGAACACAGCTTAACAGACAGAACCGCAGTATGACACACTGAATATCAGACTGACCCGCGGTCTGACACACTGGTTATCAGACAGAAACGCAGTCTGACACACTGGTTAACGGATAGACCCGCAGTCTGACACACTGATTATTGGACAGACCCGCAGTCTGACACACTGATTATCGGATCGACCCGCAGTCTGACACACTGATTATCGGATCGACCTGCAGTCTGACACACTGATTATCAGACAGTCCCACAGTCTGACACACTGATTATCAGATCGACCCGCAGTCTAACACACTGATTATTGGATAGACCCGCGGTCTGACACACTGATTATTGGATAGACCCACAGTCTTACACACTGATTATAGTATAGACCCGCAGTCTGACACATTGGTTATCGGACAGACCCGCAGTCTGACACACTGATTATTGAACAGACCCGCAGTCTGACACACTGATTATTGGATAGACCCGCAGTCTGACACACTGATTATCGGACAGACCCGCAGTCTGATACACTGGTTATCGGATAGACCCGCCCACTGACACACTGGTTATCGGATAAACCCACAGTCTGACACACTGATTATTCGATAGACCCACAGACTGACACATTGATTATCGGATAGCCCCAGAGTCTGACACACTGCTTATCGGATAGACCCGCAGTCTGACACACTGATTATAGGATCAACCCGCAGTCTGACACCCTGATTATCGGACAGACCCTCAGTCTGGCACACTGATAATCGAATAGACCCACAGTCTGACACACTGACTTTTGGATAGACCCGCAATCTGACACACTGATTATCAGACAGACCTGCTGTCTGACACATTGATTATCAGATACACCCTCAGTCTGACACACTGATTATTGGATAGACCCGCAGTCTGACACACTGATTATTGGACAGACCCGCAGTCTGACACACTGGTTATCAGATAGACCCGCCCTCTGACACACTGGTTATCGGATAAACCCACAGTCTGACACACTGATTATTAGATAGACCCACAGACTGACACATTGATTATCGGATAGCCCCAGAGTCTGACACACTGCTTATCGGATAGACCCGCAGTCTGACACACTGATTATAGGATCAACCCGCAGTCTGACACCCTGATTATCGGACAGACCCTCAGTCTGACACACTGCTTATCGGATAGACCCACAGTCTGACACACTGATTATAGGATCAACCCGCAGTCTGACACCCTGATTATCGGACAGACCGTGAGTCTGACACACTGATAATCGAATAGACCCACAGTCTGACACACTGACTTTTGGATAGACCCGCAATCTGACACACTGATTATCGGACAGACCTGCTGTCTGACACATTGATTATCAGATACACCCTCAGTCTGACACACTGATTATCGGACAGACCTGCTGTCTGACACACTGATTATCGGACAGACCCGCAGTCTGACACACTGATTATCGGACAGACCCGCTGTCTGACACCCTGAGTTATTTGATAGGCCCGCTGTCTGACACACTGGTTATCGGATAGACCCGCAGTCTGACACACTGATTATCGGACAGACCCGCAGTCTGACACACTGATTATCGGACAGACCCGCAGTCTGACACACTGATTATCGGACAGACCCGCTGTCTGACACCCTGATTATAGGACAGACCCGCAGTCTGATACACTGAGTATTGGATAGACTCGCAATCTGACACACTGATTATCGGATAGACCCGCAGTCGGACACACTGATTATCGGATAGACCCGCAGTCTGACATACTGGTTATTGGATATACCCGCAGTCTGTCACACTGATTATCGGACAGACCCGCATTTTGACACACTGATTATTGGATGGATCCGCAGTCTGACACACTGATTATCGGATAGACCCGCAGTTTGACACACTGATTATTGGATGGACCCGCAGTCTGACACACTGGTTATCAGTCAGACCCGCAGTCTGAAACACTGAATATCAGACAGACCCGCAGTCTGACACACTGGTTATCAGTCAGACCCGCAGTCTGAAACACTGAATATCAGACAGACCTGCAGTCTGACGCACAGGTTATTGGATAGACCCACAGTCAGTCACACTGGTTATTTGATAGGCCCGCTGTCTGACACACTGGTTATCGGACAGGCCCGCAGTCTGAAACACTGAGTATCAGACAGACCCGCAGTCTGACGCACAGGTTATTGGATAGACCCACAGTCAGTCACTCTGGTTATTTGATAGGCCCGCAGTCTGACACACTGGTTATCGGACAGACTCACAGTCTGGCACACTGATTATCGGACAGACCCGCAGTCTGTCACACTGGTTATTGGATAGACCTGCAGTCTGACACACTGGTTATTGGTAGACCCACAGTCTGACACACTGATTATCGGACAGACCCGCAGTCTGTCACACTGGTTATCGGACCGATCCACTGTTTGACACACGGGTTATCGGACAGACCCACAGCCTGACACACTGTGTATTGGAGAGACCCGCAGTCTGACACACTGCTTATCGGATAGACCCGCAGTCTGACACACTGATTATAGGATCAACCCGCAGTCTGACACCCTGATTATCGGACAGACCCTCAGTCTGACACACTGATAATCGAAAAGACCCACAGTCTGACACACTGACTTTAGGATAGACCCGCAATCTGACACACTGATTATCAGACAGACCTGCTGTCTGACACACTGATTATCGGACAGACCCGCAGTCTGACACACTGATTATCGGACAGAACCGCAGTCTGACACACTGATTATCGGACAGACCCGCATTTTGACACACTGATTATTGGATGGACCCGCAGTCTGACACACTGATTATCGGATAGACCCGCAGTTTGACACACTGATTATTGGATGGACCCGCAGTCTGACACACTGCACTGAATATCGGACAGACTCGCAGTCTGATACACTGATTATTGGATAGACCCGCTGTCTGACCCACTGGATATTGGATAGACCTGCAGTCTGACGCAGCGGTTATCGGTTAGACCCGCAGTCTGACCCACTGGTAATCGGATCGACCCGCAATCCAACACACTGATTATTGGAGAGACTCGCAGTCTGACACACTGGTTATCGAACAGACCCGCAGTCTGACACACTGATTATCGGACAGACCCGCAGTCTGACACACTGTGTATTGGATAGACCTGCAGTCTGACACACTGGATATTGGATAGACCCGCAGTCTGACACACTGATTATTGGACAGACCCGCAGTCTGACACACTGTGTATTGGATAGACCTGCAGTCTGACACACTGGATATTGGATAGACCCGCAGTCTGACACACTGAATATCGGACAGACTCGCAGTCTGATACACTGATTATTGGATAGACCCGCTGTCTGACCCACTGGATATTGGATAGACCTGCAGTCTGACGCAGCGGTTATCGGTTAGACCCGCAGTCTGACCCACTGGTAATCGGATCGACCCGCAATCCAACACACTGATTATTGGAGAGACTCGCAGTCTGACACACTGGTTATCGGACAGACCCGCAGTCTGACACACTGATTATTGGATGGACCCGCAGTCTGACACACGCTGTATTGGATAGACCCGCAGTCTGACACACTGGATATTGGATAGACCCGCAGTCTGATACACTGATTACTGGAGAGACTCGCAGTCTGACACACTGGTTATCAGACAGACCCACAGTCTGACACACTGATTATTGGATGGACCCGCAGTCTGACACACTCTGTATTGGATAGACCCGCTGTCAGACACACTGGATATTGGATAGACCCGCAGTCTGACGCTCTGGTTACCGGTTCGACCCGCAGTCTGACACACTGATTACTGGAGAGACTCGCAGTCTGACACACTGATTATTGGATGGACCCGCAGTCTGACACACAGACTATTGGATGGACCCGCAGTCTGACACACTGGATATTGGATAGACCCGCAGTCTAACGCACTGGTTATCGGTTAGACCCGCTGTCTGACACACTGGATATTGGATAGACCCACAGTCTGACGCACTGATTATTGGACAGACCGACAGTCCGACACACTGGTTATTGGATAGACCCGCAGTCTGTCTCACTGATTATCGGACAGACCCGCAGTCTGAAACACTGATTATTGGACAGACCCGCAATCTGATACAGTGATATTTGCAGAGACTCGCAGCCTGACACACTGATTATCAGACAGACCCGCAGTCTGACACACTGATTTTTGCATACACTCGCAGTCTGACACACTTTGTATTGGATAGACCCACAGTCTGACACACTGGATATTGTATAGACCCGCAGTCTGACACACTGGTTATCGGTTAGACCCGCAGTCTGACACACTGATTATTGGATAGACTCGCAGTTTGACACACTGGTTATCGGACAGACCCGCAGTCTGATACACTGATTATTGGAGAGACTCGCAGTCTGACACACTGGTTATCGGACAGACCCGCAGTCTGAAACACTGGATATTGGATAGACCCGCAGTCGGACACACTGATTATCAGACAGACCGACAGTCCGACACACTGGTTATTGGATAGACCCGCAGTCTGTCTCACTGATTATCGGACAGACCCGCAGTCTGACACACTGATTATCGGATAGACCCGCAGTCTGACACACTGAATATCGGATCGACCCGCAGTCTGACACACTGATTATCGGATAGACCCGCAGTCTGACATACTGGTAATCGGACAGACCAGCAGTCGCATACAATGATTATCCAAACACCAACCTGTTGCTGTCCAAAAACCAACCTGTCAGTGTCCAAATACCAACCTGTTACTGTCCAAAAGCCAACCTATTACTGTCCAAACACCAACCTGTTACAGACCAAATACCAACCTTTGACTGTCCAAAGATGAAGCTGTTACTGTCCAAACACCAGCCTGTTAATGTCCAAAAACCAACCTGTCAATGTCCAAATACCAACCTGTTACTGTCCAAATACCAACCTGTTACTGTCCAAACACCAACCTGTCCCCGTCCAAACACCAACCTGTTACTCACCAAATACCAACCTGTTACTGTCCAAATATCAACATGTTGCTGTCCAAACACCAACCTCTTACTGTCCAAATACCATCCTGCTACTGTCCAAACATGAACCTGTTACTGTCCAAATACCAACCTGTTACTGTCCAAGTTCCAACCTGTTATTGTCCAAACACCAACCTGTTACTGTCCAAACACCAACCTGTTCTGTCCAAATACTAACCTGTTACTGTACAAACACTAACAGGTTACTGTCCAATCACTAACCAGTTACAATCCCAATACCAATCTGTTACGGTCCAAATATCAACATGTTACTGTCCAAACACCAACCTGTTACTGTCAAAATACTACGCTGTTACTGTCCAAACACTAACCTATTACTATCCAAATACCAATCTGTTCCTGTCCAAACACCAACCTGTTACTATCCAAACACCAACCTGTTCCTGTCCAAATACCAAACGGTTACTGTCCAAACACCAACCTGTTACTGTCCAAATACCAACCTGTTACTGTCCAAACAATAACCTGTTATTATCCAAATACCAACCTGTTACTGTCCAAACACCAACCTGTTATTATCCAAATACCAACCTGTTACTGTCCAAACTCCAAACACCAACCTGTTACTGTCCAAAAGCCAACCTGTTACTGTGTAAATACCAAACTGTTTCCATCCAAATACCACCCTGTTACTGTCCAAATACCAACCTGTTATTGTCCAAACACCAACCTGTTACTATCCAAACACCAACCTGTTACTGTCCAAATACCAACCTGTTATTGTCCAAACACCAACCTGTTACTATCCAAACACCAACCTGTTACTGTCCAAATACCAACCTGTTATTGTCCAAACACCAACCTGTTACTATCCAAACACCAACCTGTTACTGTCCAAATACCAACCTGTTATTGTCCAAACACCAACCTGTTACTATCCAAACACCAACCTGTTACTGTCCAAATACCAACCTGTTATTGTCCAAACACCAACCTGTTACTATCCAAACACCAACCTGTTACTGTCCAAATACCAACCTGTTATTGTCCAAACACCAACCTGTTACTATCCAAACACCAACCTGTTACTGTCCAAATACCAACCTGTTACTGTCGAAACACAAACCTGTTACTGTCCAAATACCAAATTGCTACTGTCCAAATATCAAATTGCTACTGTCCAAATACCAAGCTGTTAATGTCCAAATAGCAACTTGTTACGGTCCAAATACCAAAATGCTACTGTCCAAATACCAACCTGTTACAGTCCACATACCAACCTGTTACCGTCCAAACACCAATCTGTTGCTGTCCAAACACCAACCTGTTACTGTCCAAAAGCCAACCTGTTACTGTGTAAATACCAAACTGTTTCCATCCAAATACCACCCTGTTACTGTCCAAATACCAACCTGTTATTGTCCAAACACCAACCTGTTACTATCCAAACACCAACCTGTTACTGTCCAAATACCAACCTGTTATTCTCCAAACACCAACCTGTTACTGTCCAAATACCAAACTGTTACAGTCCAAACACCAAACTGTTACTATCCAAATACCAACCTGTTACTGTCCAAATTCCAACCTGTTATTGTCCAAATACCAATCTGTTACTGTACAAACAGTAACCTGTTACTGTCCAAACACAAAACTGTGACAGTCCAAATACCAATCTGTTACCGTCCAAATACCAACCTATTACTGTCTAAACACCAACCTGTTACTGTCCAAATACCAACCTATTACTGTCCAAACACCAACCTGTTACTGTCCAAATACCAACCTGTTACCATCCAAACACCAACCTGCTACTGACCAAATATCAACCAGTTACTGCACAAATACCAACCTGTTACTGTCCAAATATCAACCTGTTACTGTCCAAACACGAACTTGTTACTTTCCAAATACCACCCTGTCACTGTCCAAACACCAACCTGTTATTGTCCAAACTCCAAACTGTCACGATCCAAACACCAACCTGTTACTGTCCAAACATCAACCTGTTACTATCCCAACACCAACCTGTCACTGTCCAAACACCAACCTGTTACTGTCCAAACACCAAACTGTTACTGTCAAAACACTACGCTGTTACTGTCCAAGTACCAACCTGTTACCGTCCAAACACCAAACCTCTACTGACCAAGTACGTACCTGTTACTGTCCAAATATCAACCTGTTACTGTCCAATACCAACCTGTTAATGTCCAAACACCAACCTGTTACTGTCCAAATACCGACCTGTTACTGTCCAAACACCAAACTGTCACTGTCCAAACACCAACCTGTTACTGTCCAAACACCAATCTGTTACTGTCCAAACACCAACCTGTTACTGTCAAAACACTACGCTGTTACTGTCCAAACACTAACCTGTTACAGTCCAAATACCAAACTGTTACTGTCCAAATACCAACCTGTTACTGTCCAAATACCAACCTGTTACCGTCCAAACACCAACCTATTTCTCAACAAATACCAACAGTTACCATCCAATTACCAACCTGTTACTAACCAAACACCAACCTGTTACTGCCCAAATACCAACCTGCTACTATCGAAATTCCAACCTGTTACTGCCCAAATACCAACCTGTTACTGTCCAAACACCAATCTGTTACAGTCCAAACACCAACCTGTTAATGTCCAAATACCAACCTGCTACTGTCCAAATATCAACCTGTTACTGTCCAAATACCAACCTGTTACTGTCGAAACGCAAACCTGTTACTGTCCAAATACCAAATTGCTACTGTCCAAATACCAAGCTGTTAATGTCCAAATAGCAACTTGTTACGGTCCAAATACCAAAATGCTACTGTCCAAATACCAACCTGTTACAGTCCACATACCAACCTGTTACCGTCCAAACACCAATCTGTTGCTGTCCAAACACCAACCTGTTACTGTCCAAAAACCAACCTGTTACTGTGTAAATACCAAACTCTTTCCATCCAAATACTACCCTGTCACTGTCCAAACACCAACCTGTTACTGTCCAAACACCAACCTGACACTGTCCAAACACCAACCTGTCACTGTCCAAACACCAACCTGTTACTGTCCAAACACCAATCTGTTACTGTCCAAACACCAACCTGTTACTGTCCAAAAGCCAACCTGTTACTGTGTAAATACCAAACTGTTTCCAAATACCACCCTGTCACTGTCCAAACACCAACCTGTTACTGTCCAAACACCAACCTGTCACTGTCCAAATACCAACCTGACACTGTCCAAATACCGACCTATTACTGTCCAAACACCAACCTGTTACCGTCCAAACACCAACCTGTTACTGTCCAAACACCAACCTGTTACTGTCCAAACACCAACCTGTTACTGTCCAAATACCAAAATGCTACTGTCCAAATACCAGCCTGTTACAGTCCACATACCAACCTGTTACTGTCCAAACACCAACCTGTTACTGTCCAAACACCAACCTGTTATTATCCAAATACCAACCTGTTACTGTCGAAACACTAACCTGTTACTGTCCAAACACTAACCTGTTACAGTCAAAATACTAATCTGTTACCATCCAAACACCAACCTGTTACTGTCCAAACACGAACCTGCTCCTGTCCAAACACCAACCTGTTACAGTCCAAACACCAACCTGTTACTGTCCAAATACCAACGTGTTACTGTCCAACACCAACCTGTTACTGTCCAAACACGATCCTGTTACTGCCCAAACACCAACCTGTTATTGTCCAAATAACAACCTGTTACTGTCCAAATACCATCCTGCTACTGTCCAAATACCGACCTGTTACTGTCCAAACACCAAACTGTCACTGTCCAAACACCAACCTGTTACTGTCCAAATACCAACCTGTTATTCTCCAAACACTAATCTGTTCCTGTCCAAATACCAACCGGTTACTGTCCAAACACCAACCTGTTACTGTCCAAACACCAACCTGTTCTATCCAAATACTAAACTGTTACTGTACAAACACTAACCTGTTACAGTCCAAATACCAATCTGTTACCGTCCAAATACCAACCTGTTACTGTCCAAAT
>NW_025207562.1:0-610 GCF_004010195.1 Chiloscyllium plagiosum | reverse complement strand
TGAAGAAGGGCTTATGCCCGAAACGTCGATTCTCCTGTTCCCTGAATGCTGCCTGACCTGCTGCGCTTTTCCAGCAACACATTTTCAGCTCTGATCTCCAGCATCTGCAGACCTCACTTTCTCCTCCAACACATTTGTGATATTTGCTAGTGGTCAAACTAATCAAATTGCTGGAGATTTGACAGTATTAAAGTTTGAACACAGAGCTTTGCTTGTATAGAAGAAGAAGTATAGGAAAGCCTGCATCAAAGCTAGAGCTCTTGCTCAGGAGGGGTTGTCTGATCAGTGACTGGATGTTGAAAAAGAGAAGGCTTTGTGTGGGTTTTGATCTGATCGTTGGACAAGTCAGTGTAAACATGATCACTTTTGATTGTAAGCATTGAGTGGGTAAGGTAGTGATATTTTACTATTATTGCAGTGTTTTGTAGTGTACTGTGCTTTAATAAAGAACATTGGGTGTAAACCATTATTAGAACTGCCTTGGGTTATTGATGTCCACAGCAAATGGACCAGGATATGTAGGACTAAAAGTCTGTATGGATTATGATCAAAGCTAACCACAAGTCATTGGCCAGTTTTCTGAAAACAATGCAAACAGACTACCTTTCAT
>NW_025207561.1:10745-13080 GCF_004010195.1 Chiloscyllium plagiosum | reverse complement strand
TGTCGAGAGGTAGTTCACGAGAATGATCCCAGAAATGAAAAGCTTAACACAAGAGGAATGTTGGAGGAATTGTGTTGGAGGTTAGAAGAATGAGGGGGTATCTGAACTCACATAATACTGAATAGCCTGGACACAGAGGACAATGGGAGGACGTTTGCACTGGCAGGAGAGACAAGGATCTGAGGGCACAGGCTTAGAGCAAAGGGAAGACCTTTCGAATGGAGATAACATGGAACTTCTTTAGTCAGAGAGTGGTGAAACTGTGGAATTCCTTACCACCGAAGGCTCTGGAAAGCAGATCGTTGAGTATATTTAAAACAGAGACAGATAAGTTCTTGATTGCCAAGGGGATCATAGGTTACGGAGAGATAACAGGGAAATGAGGTTGAAAATCTATCAGTCATGATCGAATGGTAGAGCAGGGCCGATGGACCGAATGGCTTCATTTCTGCACATATAGCCTTGTGGCCTTATAATATCTCGGTCCCGGGTGGCACGTTTGCTCAGTGGTTAGCACTGCTGCCTCACAGCAACAGGGACCTGGGTTCGATTACAGCTTCGGGTGACTGCCTGTGTGGAGTTTGCACATTCTCACCGTCTCTGCGTGTATTTCCTCTGGTTGCTCCAGTTTCCTCCCACAGTTCAAAGTTGTGCAGATTAGGTGAACTGGCCGTGCTAAGTTGCCCTTTGTGTTCAGAGATGAGGTGGTTAAGTGCAATAGTCACGGGTCAATGTACCATAGGGTCGAGAATGCGTTTGGTTTGCATACACTTTAGAGGGTCAGTATGGGCCTGTTTCCACACTGTAGGGATTCTAAGAAAATGCAGGCTGCTGCAATGTTCCAATGAAGTACAACCCAAACTCAAGTAACGCCACACTTTACACCTTAGTATGTTGCAGGCTGTGGGAGTTAATATTCAATTCCATAACTTCACAGCTTGACCCCATTATGGCTGTTCTCCATTTTCATACAGTCTCCCTCCTGGGCTTCCTACGACTGTGTTTTGTTTCTAATTTTTACACATTCATTTACACCCACTTTATATCTGTATCTCTTTCACCACAATTTAACGTACATTTGGCTTTTGCACTGGGTCTCCAAACACTCTTTCTGCCAAGATACTAAAATGCTCACTTTCCAATCCTTTACACTTCTGAAGAAAGTTTACACTGAACTTGAAACATTAACACTGTTTCTCTGTCTCTGCAGATGTTGCCAGACACACTGAGTTTCTTCAAAAATGAAAAGTCACAGAACACATTTTCAATGTAGCATAGATCATTGGATACAGGAAATCTGAAACAAAGCATAGATCATTGGATACAGGAAATCTGAAACAAAAATAAAAATTGTTGCAGAAACTGGGAGCTTGGAAGAATAATCTCAGGTGCCGAACGATTAACTCAGCTTCCACTCCACAGATGCTGCCAGATCTGTTCAGTATTTCAAATATGTTTCTCAAAGCTGCTCACACGCCCTTTCCAACATGGAGCGCCACACATCGGGAAGTAAACAACAACGCAAGGTGTACAAATTCATTTGTTCTGAAACTACATAAGGCTGGCATCACTGACACTAGAGAGCTCTTAATCATGGTCAGGGAGAGAAACAGAGGGAAACACAATCACTTTAAAAAGAAGATGACATTGCTGGAGGGGAAAAGATTCAGATGAAAACGTTACATGATTTTGAGGAATGTGATAAATTGCATCATGACATCATTAAGAGATCCTAACAGGATGAAAATAAAAAGGCCTGTTCCTACATCAGTAACGAGTGTGAGTCACTGTGTATAGGGGTGACAGGTGAACGGGTCCCGGTATGAAATGGGGACAGTGAGCAGAATTGTATTGCAGATATTGCAGCTCAAACTGGACAGTCATGTGATGCTGAAATCATAACAGCAGCAGCTGCAGTAGAATTATATTCAACCGCAATCTGTAACTTTTTCCCCAGCATAATACAGCAATCTACCATTACCATGAAGCGGATCTATGGTTCAGTGACGAGCGTGGGTGAACATGCGAGGGTCAGAACCATGTGTAACAAAACCTGATGACAACCCATTAAAGCTACTGCACCTACTGCTTACTTAAACTAACAGCAGAACTAGCATCTGATAGAGGGGGAGCAATGATCCCAAGGCTGTGACTACTTCTTTTAAAACCAACTCAGAATTGCTGCTGACCTGTCTACCCTTACTCTTATCTGCTTTTTAGAAACGTTGTTCCTATCGTTAGGCATGGTTCAAAAATTTCCTTCCTATTATCATTTTGCCTGTATCATTGATATACTTACCGTGCCGTCCCCTGTGAGGAATGACGTAAAATACTG
>NW_025207561.1:5773-8098 GCF_004010195.1 Chiloscyllium plagiosum | reverse complement strand
AGAATTTGCAGTTGGAAAACTGAAATGAAGCATCGCATCAGAATCTGATGGAATTGCTCTGTTTGATTTCGCCTGAATCTCATCGACCTTTGAGAATAAAAGGAGAAAGCAACATTCACATTTGCGTGAATCCATTCACTTGGTCTGTCTGTGAGCGGGGCTTCATCCAATCATCTGGTTTTTCAAAATATAAATGGAGGGACACTGGAGATCTACTGGAAATGTGGTGACTGAGGAAAGGGTTCAATTTCTCGTCTGCTCTGAAAATTCATCAGTGCAGCCACACTGGGAAAAAAATCTTTTCACCTGTTCGGAGTGTGGAAAAGGATTTGCTCAGTTTCTAACCTGCTGATACACCAGTGGGTTCACACTAAGGAGAGACCACTTAATTGTGCAGAGTGCGCCAAATGCTTTAAAGTTATCAGGAACTGATGCACCATCAATATGTTCAACTGATGAGAAACAATTCAAGTGTTCTCAAAGTGGGAGTGGGATCTGGCCAACATCTGATCTTACTTTACATCTGCGAACTCACTGGAGAGAGGCCGATCACTTACTCTAACTGTGGGAAAGGAAACAATCAGTTATTCAGTCTGCTGAGACACCAGATAGATCACACAGAGGAGAGACCACTCATCTGCTTTGTGTGGGAGGAAATTAATTGATTCCAGCAAACGTCTGAAGTACAAACATTTTCACAATGGAGAGGGCATTCACCTGCTCTGAATGTTGGGAAGGACCTCTCACTAATCAAATTTACTGAGACACCAGAGAATTCACATTGGCATTCCGAATTTGGGAAAAGGTGCACTTAATCAATCTATCCTGCAGACACACAATGGGTTCACAGTGACAAGAAACTGTTTCAATGCCAGAGTGTGGGAAGTACTTTATAAGTTCCCAGGAACTGAAGTCCCATCAACGTATTGACACTGATGATAAATCATTCACATGCTCTCACTGTGGGACTGGGTTCCCACTGCACACCGGCACAATTTAGCTGCTGTATCTCCCACAACAGCGACTGCACTTCACAACGACTTCAGTTGCTATGAAGCACATTCACGAATCCTGAATGTGTGAAAATACATTTATAAATACAAATCAAGCCTTAGCAATGAATAAAAAACCCAAGAACAGGGCAGTGAATGAATATCTACCAGTCTCATCTCATGGGAGAGAAATCATGGTTGAAAATTAAACTGTGTATTTGATGTGATTGATACATGAACAATTTAACACTCGTTCGATTAAAGAGATAATTCACAGCTAATGAAGCAAACCACTGCTGACAGAATGAACACAGTTCAGTTCTGGATGCAATAACAGCAGAATGCAATCGCATGCGACCTCACTGGAATGTATGTTTCATCATAGTCTTATCAGTCTACAGGGACTGCTCTCTTCAAAAGAGAGAAAAACGCGTTATGGTGATTTGACCAGAGGGCCCCAGCCTTCAGGAGAGGGAAGAATTTGAGAGGAGAGGCCTTCATGGTAACCTCAAACTGGTAATGGGAATTGAACCCATGCTCTTGTCATCACGCTGCTCTATAAACCAACAATAAAGCCAACTCAGCTAAACCGATTCTCCCTCACTGGGGTATCACATGTGGAGATGAATAATTGAATCCCTTGATACATACAGTTCAGGTGAACGGCCTCTCTCCACAATGTGCTTGTTGGTGTTTCATCAAATCATTGCTATTCGTAAAGCTCTTCTCAAAGTCAGAACATTTAAATATTTTCTCATTGGTGTAAAGAAAGCCATAGCTGATGAGATTGGAGAACCGAGTGACCCCCTTCCCACACAAGGAACAGGGAAAAGATGTGAATGTACTGGTGCTCAATGAGTACAGGTGATGAAATGAATTCTTTCCCACACTCAGTGCAAGCGTACAGTCTCTCTCTGGAAGCTTTGCTGTGTAATAAATCCCTTCTTACACACAGAGCAGATGATTGATCTTCAGTGTCCACTCAACGGCTGAACTGTGATGTTTATTCCTTCCCAAATAGAACAGACAAAGCTTCTCTCACGATGATAAAGATGTTTGTGTGACATTGAGGTGAATCACCAAGTGAAAACCTTCCCACACATGGAAGAGCTGAATGACTTTTTCCCCATTTGAACAGGGTGGTGTTAAATTTGAACCATCGAGTTTAAGGCCTTTACAGGTCTTAACTTTTTCTTACTACAGTCAAGGGAAATGTCTCTTTTCAGTGTAAAGCTACTGATGTTACATGAACCTGGATGACAGAGTAAATCCTTCCACACATAGAGCAGGTGAACGGTCTCTCCTCAGCTTGTCTGTGTCGACGAGTCTCCAG
>NW_025207561.1:0-5515 GCF_004010195.1 Chiloscyllium plagiosum | reverse complement strand
CGGTTTCCTCCCACAGTCCAAAGATGTGCAGGGTCGGGTGAATTGGCCATACTAAATTGCCCGTAGTGTTAAGTAAGGGGTAAATGTAGGGGTATGGGTGGGTTTCGCTTCGGCGGGTCGGTGTGGACTTGTTGGGCCGAAGGGCCTGTTTCCACACTGTAATCTAATCTAATCTTTGTTCAATACAGACCAGATAAACATGTTCTCTTTATGTCCAAATGAACTTAGTGACTCTGTTAGATTTTTATATTATGTTTGCTTTGACTTACTCCTCTTCAATTCTTTCAATCTATTTGTTTTTTAAATTTTCAAATATCATCTCGGTCCATACAGTGTAAAATCTCAGAACAAACAATCCAATTTCAGAAAGACATCCTTCCTCTATTCTACATCTCCTCCCAAACAAATGATCCAAACACATTGAAAGATGCAAAAAGCCCAATCAAATGCAAAAATGAACCTTCCTGAATAAATCAGGTTGTTGTTTCCAACATCTTTGAGACATTGTGCGCCCTGAGGTGTAAACCTGTTGTGGGATGTAACTCGCCAACTGGTGGATATCACAGCCCTCTATCCAGAAGGATGTTACACAAGAGATGATACCCTTTGTTGCTTCTGTATTTCAGCGGTGAAGAAAGTGAATAGTGAAGGTTGTTGGCAATGAAGAGTGCTGTTTTGTCTCAGACGTTGACAAGCTTCTTGTGTTGTTGATGCAGCATTCAACCAGGCAAATGGAGAGGATTTCGTATCACACCTGACTTTCATCTTGTAAAGAAGGCACTCAGGAGTTGGGTCGAGCGCTGCAAGTCTCTTAGCCTCTGTCCTAATCTTGTATCAACAGTTATATGGTCAGTCCTGTTCAGTTGCTCAGCAATATGACATCCTGGAATGCTGCTCATGGAGGATTCAACAATGATATTGATGTTGAATGTCAACAAGTGAGACTCAGATTTTCTCTTTTTGAAGATAGTCTTTGCCAGGCACAGATGTGATACAGCTGTTACTTGCGACTTGTGCGGGTTTTAGATGCTGGCCAGGTCTTGCTACATGTAGGTATGCGATTTTTGAGAACATTTTTAGCTCATATTGAGGTTCAGGTTGTAAGACTGTTCTCAATGAGAACAAGGAGAAAGTGAGGACTGCAGATGCTGGGGATCAGAGCTTAAAAATATGTTGCTGGAAAAGCGCAGCAGGTCAGGCAGCATCAAAGGAGAAGGAGAATCGACGTTTCTTCTGCCCGAAACCTCGATTCTCCTTCTCCTTTGATGCTGCCTGACCTGATGCGCTTTTCCGCAACACATTTTTAAGCTCAATGAAAACAAGCCATCCAGCTCAGAAAGCAAACTTACAACATGAACATATGGATATGCGCTACACCAGTATCTGAGCAGTTGAAAAGGATGCTGAATATTGTCCAATCGTCAACCAACATCCCTACTTCTGAAGGAAAAGTGATTGGCGAAGCAGCTGAAGATGGTCCGGCCATAGATTCGACCCTGAGGAACTCCCCTCTAACTAAGAAGGCCTGCATTCTCAATCCCCACCTGGTTCACAAGTGGGACATGAGACGTCTGAACAGGTTGGTTAAAAATGTCACCTGCAGAAAAATCCAGAGATTCATGTAGATTGTTGTTTGTTTCAAAGATCACCTGAGAGTGAAGCTGTTATAAAGCTTTGCCGAGGACACTGCCGCACCCGGGCAATGGGTTCTGAAAAAGATGCACACAGGAGTGGAATGGTTCACTCTGTATCTCTGTCCACATCTCCTGCCAGACCCTACTGATCTCCTTCAGCACTTTCTGATTTACTCTCAGATTTTCAGCGTCGACATGAGTCAGGTATGACAGAAGATTAATTCTGTTCATTAATAACTCTCTCTTTTCTGTATTCCAATCTTTTGTTTTCCAAATAATCTTTGGAAGAACGAACTTGGCGTTTAGAAAAAACATATTAAAATTAAACTTCTCATTAAAGTACGAGCTCTCTCAAATCATTTTGTAAATTCCCATCCTGAATTGATGGTGGTGGATTTTGGAAACTCCTTTAACAGGTCGATGTTTAGCACTCAAACCAAGACATATATTTGTTTATCCTGAATGTCTCTCAACATGTGCCTTTTGTCATCTCATTTTACAGAGAAATGGAAGTAATGAAAACTGAAGTGTTTCTCTGATTCCAGTTCTGTACTATCTTCTCAGCTACAAGGTCCAGGTGAAGAGTTTACATTGAAGGACAATGAAGTTGGTTCAGAGGTGAATAGTATTGAGCATTCATCTATAATTCGATAGTGAACTTGCTTTACTGTGGTTCACTGGTCAGGCCCTGGTGTGATCCCTTTAATGTGGATCTGAATCCATTTCCATCCATTGCTCTGTTTCACCCCTGTCATCCATGACAATCTCTTCTGTTAATTTATTCCACTCGTATATGCGGCCTCCCTCACAAACATCACTCGGACTCTCCAAAGCTCCTGCTTGCTTTTATTCTTCACGCTCCCTCTTACACACTGTATTCCCTTCCCTGTTCTTACCGATCCACCTCCCCCACAACTGCTTTCTCTCTCCGTTTCATCCCTGAGAGGCCCGAGTCTTTTCTTGGTCGAGATCCTTCCTAGAAGCATAATTTTTAAAGAGTTACGTAGAAGAGGCATTTTGACAAGTTTCAACAGGGGCTCAAGTATAGCGAGGGAGAGAATAGGGCCCCTCAAAGGTCAATGAGCCTGTCTCTGTGGAATCACAGTTGATTGGAGAGATCCGAAAAACAAAATTGCGTTAGGATTTACTGTGGGGAATCCAGGAGAAAACAGCACGAGGAACGTGCTGCTGCACCAACGCTCGACCCACGCCCTTCCCACGGCCACCTTCTGCCCCAAGTGTAACAGAGTCTGGTGAAGGCCATATCAGTCTGTACAGCCACCGACAAACTCCCCCTGAGCGTGGGAGATGGTCAGCCTCGTCTGTGACCCATCACCAATGAGATGATGAGAAAGGAAAGTTGAATCCCCCCCCCCCTCCTCAATTATCCCAGCGCCGTTCTTACAAATTCAAATAATTCCCTGTTAATGCAGTGTCTCACAATGTAATGCCGTAAAGGAGCCGTAACACTGCCCTTTCACTTCTGTGTTCTGACCCTCATTACCCAGAATTTTGATCTATGACTGATTGATAATCTAAGGCTACATATTTTCTTCATTCCATTGTTATCCCGAACGATGAGAGTTCCCCATCCTCCTTCCCATTCTGCCTGACATTCCACAATATTGTAGCTGTGAATATTAATGCCCCATCGTTTTGTTCACCCTGTGACCATGTCTCCATGATGGTGATTAGATAGAAATCACAAGTCACACGTGCATATCCCTTATTGCAAATACTTCGTGCATCCAAATTTAGAAACAGTAATTTACTATTTATCACAATTTCCTGTCACAAACCTATTTGCTGATGTTCAATTTTAGTTCAACTCACTTCCTTCCTGTTTCTTTCTGTTTCTCATCAGCCTGGTCCCCATGTTTCAATATTTCAACCTTTCCCCATGGAATTGGGATTTCCTTTCAGCTGAGCCCTGTCCCTCCTCATGTGTGTCAGTTTAAAGCATTCTACATAATCCTGGTCATATGATTGAGCTCCAGCACCGTACCATCACATTTCAATAGCTGACTCCTCCCTGAGTACTGGTAGCAGTTCCCATTGCATCAGGCCCACTTCTTCTGACACCATTGTTTGATTCTGAAAACCTGCTGCACTCTGGTAATATCACTCATTATCTCTCCATGTGGTATCCCTCACTGTGTGGCTCTAATTGGTGCCTTTGTCAGCGCCTCTGACTCTTGCAGCTGGTTCGAGATTCGAAGTCAACAGAATTCTCCACTCCAGAGAGAGGCAGCAGCTCAGGACAAGGATGGAGACTGGGATTTTCCAGGTCTCTGTTGGACTCAGTGCTACTATACATGAGTCATTCTCACTGCCTCATTCGAATTTCCCACTCTGTCTGTTTCTCTGTCTCCTGTAGGTAATCAGGATGTTCCTGACTTAGCCGAATTCCGAATTATTGTCCATTACCACACTGAAGACAATTGGTCAGCCAGAGAGAGATGGAGAGGGACATTTGGAGCCTTCAGTAAATCCTGCAGCCGGTAAGATCACTCACAGTAAACAGCACAGGGAGGAGTTAATCACCTAATTCATTAGGATTTAAGAGTCAGAGACAGAATGTGTGTGTCATTGGTTAAGGAACAGAAAGGAATAGGAGACAGTGGCTGTGGAGAATGGAAAGTGATAAAATGCCTTCTCACAGTCACCAATATCTTTTTGATAGACAGAATAGAATAAAATACAGGGAGAGACCAGAACAAATTTGGAACAAGGAATGGCGCGTGGAAATGTAAACAAATCAGGTTCATTTGAAATAGAATGTAGGAAACCGATTTAATGCACACTGCTTAATCCGTGTTTGTGCGGATAGATAAGTTTGTGCACATGTGCACAAGACCGTGAGAATGAACAACAGAGATACAGTCACAAAAACATGATCCATGAGATTTACAATATTTGTAAAACATTAAAACATCACTTAATTCTGTGTTGATGCCTTAACGTTCCCCTTTTCTGTGATTCCATACTGGAAACTCGCATTATTATCAAGATGTGTCTTATAAATTCCTGTTTTTGGTATCCGAAGCTATTTCAGTTAATCCATTTTTTACCTGGAAATAAAGATATTGCCCTGGTGTGTTCTGTCAACATCTGCTGTTTGTCATATTATTCCAGATAAATATTGTTGCTTCAGACACAACACTTGAACATGTTACCCTGTTGTGCATATACTTTCCAAAATATCACAGTACATGGGCATTGCCAAAAGGAATAGGAAGTCTGTCGACTTTTGTCAATAACCTCGTTTTTTGATATTTTATTTATTTTCTCCTCATCTATACTCTGTCGCTTTCTTTCTCGCTTTGTACGTAGTTAATTACTCTTCTAATCGTTCTCAGTATCCCAGCTCTGAAATCTCCCCCTCTCGGTTTATACCTGTTGCTAACCCTTATGCAAATTAAAGACAAGCACAAAAGGGAGCAGCTGGCCAGTGTTAACTGAAAGAGGGAACAGAGCAGGGTAGACGGTGAAGCAGAAATGGCAGGAGTTGCTCGGGACAAATCAGATGCACAGCTAAAATTCATCCCAAGGAGAGAAAACATACTCAGTGGAGGACAAGGTAATATTGAGTGATACGGGAAGTCAGAGACAACAATTAACCAATCGCAAAAGCATACAATCTGGTGACGATTATTCGCAATCCAGAGGTTGAGGAAAACTTTCAATACCAGCGGACAATAATAAATGAAAGCAATAGGGAGGAGAGGATGAAATAGTACAGCCAGCCTGTTAATAATATAACAGAGATTTGCAAGAGGGATTTAGACAAATAACAGAGAAGAGAGGGAAGTAAAAGGAAACAAACCGTTGGAAAATGGGCCTGGAGTACTTATGCTAAATAATGAAATGGCAGAGTATTT
>NW_025207560.1:0-13080 GCF_004010195.1 Chiloscyllium plagiosum | reverse complement strand
ACAGCTTAGTGGTGTCACTACTCACATAAATGTTTATTGCTCTTTGCTGTTTCTTAGCTCCAACCAGATTGAGTCCAGAACTTCTGTTAACAGATCCTCTCTCACTAACACACTAATTTCACCCTTTGGGAATTCTGCTGTACTGCCTCATCTTCCTTCGGGTCTATCTTTCCGAAATTTTGAATATCTTGAATGTTCAGTTCCCAGACTTGGTCAGTGTGTAGTCCCTCCTCTGAAAGGGCCATTAGATTACACTGAAATGGCCATTAGATTACACTGAAAGGGCTATTAGATTACACTGAAATGGCCATTAGATTACACTGACAGGGCCATTAGATTACACTGAAATGGCCATTAGATTACTCTGAAATGGCCATTAGATTACACTGAAATGGCCATTAGATTACTCTGAAATGGCCATTAGATTACACTGAAATGGCCATTAGATTACTCTGAAAGGGCCATTAGATTACTCTGAAATGGCCATTAGATTACACTGAAATGGCCATTAGATTACACTGAAATGGCCATTAGATTACTCTGAAATGGCCATTAGATTACACTGAAATGGCCATTAGATTACACTGAAATGGCCATTAGATTACTCTGAAATGGCCATTAGAATACTCTGAAATGGCCATTAGATTACTCTGAAATGACCATTAGAATACACTGAAATGGCCATTAGAATACTCTGAAATGGCCATTAGATTACTCTGAAATGACCATTAGAATACACTGAAATGGCCATTAGAATACTCTGAAATGGCCATTAGATTACTCTGAAATGACCATTAGAATACACTGAAATGGCCATTAGAATACTCTGAAATGGCCATTAGATTACTCTGAAATGACCATTAGAATACACTGAAATGGCCATTAGAATACTCTGAAATGGCCATTAGATTACTCTGAAATGACCATTAGAATACACTGAAATGGCCATTAGAATACTCTGAAATGGCCATTAGATTACTCTGAAATGACCATTAGAATACACTGAAATGGCCATTAGAATACTCTGAAATGGCCATTAGATTACTCTGAAATGACCATTAGAATACACTGAAATGGCCATTAGAATACTCTGAAATGGCCATTAGATTACTCTGAAATGACCATTAGAATACACTGAAATGGCCATTAGAATACTCTGAAATGGCCATTAGATTACACTGAAATGACCATTAGAATACACTGAAATGGCCATTAGAATACTCTGAAATGGCCATTAGATTACACTGAAATGACCATTAGAATACACTGAAATGGCCATTAGAATACTCTGAAATGGCCATTAGATTACACTGAAATGACCATTAGAATACACTGAAATGGCCATTAGAATACTCTGAAATGGCCATTAGATTACACTGAAATGACCATTAGAATACACTGAAATGGCCATTAGAATACTCTGAAATGGCCATTAGATTACACTGAAATGACCATTAGAATACACTGAAATGGCCATTAGAATACTCTGAAATGGCCATTAGATTACACTGAAATGACCATTAGAATACACTGAAATGGCCATTAGAATACTCTGAAATGGCCATTAGATTACACTGAAATGACCATTAGAATACACTGAAATGGCCATTAGAATACTCTGAAATGGCCATTAGATTACACTGAAATGACCATTAGAATACACTGAAATGGCCATTAGAATACTCTGAAATGGCCATTAGATTACACTGAAATGGCCATTAGATTACTCTGAAATGGCCATTAGAATACACTGAAATGGCCATTAGATTACTCTGAAATGGCCATTAGAATACACTGAAATGGCCATTAGATTACTCTGAAATGGCCATTAGAATACACTGAAATGGCCATTAGATTACTCTGAAATGGCCATTAGAATACACTGAAATGGCCATTAGATTACTCTGAAATGGCCATTAGAATACACTGAAATGGCCATTAGATTACTCTGAAATGGCCATTAGAATACACTGAAATGGCCATTAGATTACTCTGAAATGGCCATTAGAATACACTGAAATGGCCATTAGATTACTCTGAAATGGCCATTAGAATACACTGAAATGGCCATTAGATTACTCTGAAATGGCCATTAGAATACACTGAAATGGCCATTAGATTACTCTGAAATGGCCATTAGAATACACTGAAATGGCCATTAGATTACTCTGAAATGGCCATTAGAATACACTGAAATGGCCATTAGATTACTCTGAAATGGCCATTAGAATACACTGAAATGGCCATTAGATTACTCTGAAATGGCCATTAGAATACACTGAAATGGCCATTAGATTACTCTGAAATGGCCATTAGAATACACTGAAATGGCCATTAGATTACTCTGAAATGGCCATTAGAATACACTGAAATGGCCATTAGATTACTCTGAAATGGCCATTAGAATACACTGAAATGGCCATTAGATTACTCTGAAATGGCCATTAGAATACACTGAAATGGCCATTAGATTACTCTGAAATGGCCATTAGAATACACTGAAATGGCCATTAGATTACTCTGAAATGGCCATTAGAATACACTGAAATGGCCATTAGATTACTCTGAAATGGCCATTAGAATACACTGAAATGGCCATTAGATTACTCTGAAATGGCCATTAGAATACACTGAAATGGCCATTAGATTACTCTGAAATGGCCATTAGAATACACTGAAATGGCCATTAGATTACTCTGAAATGGCCATTAGAATACACTGAAATGGCCATTAGATTACTCTGAAATGGCCATTAGAATACACTGAAATGGCCATTAGATTACTCTGAAATGGCCATTAGAATACACTGAAATGGCCATTAGATTACTCTGAAATGGCCATTAGAATACACTGAAATGGCCATTAGATTACTCTGAAATGGCCATTAGAATACACTGAAATGGCCATTAGATTACTCTGAAATGGCCATTAGAATACACTGAAATGGCCATTAGATTACTCTGAAATGGCCATTAGAATACACTGAAATGGCCATTAGATTACTCTGAAATGGCCATTAGAATACACTGAAATGGCCATTAGATTACTCTGAAATGGCCATTAGAATACACTGAAATGGCCATTAGATTACTCTGAAATGGCCATTAGAATACACTGAAATGGCCATTAGATTACTCTGAAATGGCCATTAGAATACACTGAAATGGCCATTAGATTACTCTGAAATGGCCATTAGAATACACTGAAATGGCCATTAGATTACTCTGAAATGGCCATTAGAATACACTGAAATGGCCATTAGATTACTCTGAAATGGCCATTAGAATACACTGAAATGGCCATTAGATTACTCTGAAATGGCCATTAGAATACACTGAAATGGCCATTAGATTACTCTGAAATGGCCATTAGAATACACTGAAATGGCCATTAGATTACTCTGAAATGGCCATTAGAATACACTGAAATGGCCATTAGATTACTCTGAAATGGCCATTAGAATACACTGAAATGGCCATTAGATTACTCTGAAATGGCCATTAGAATACACTGAAATGGCCATTAGATTACTCTGAAATGGCCATTAGAATACACTGAAATGGCCATTAGATTACTCTGAAATGGCCATTAGAATACACTGAAATGGCCATTAGATTACTCTGAAATGGCCATTAGAATACACTGAAATGGCCATTAGATTACTCTGAAATGGCCATTAGAATACACTGAAATGGCCATTAGATTACTCTGAAATGGCCATTAGAATACACTGAAATGGCCATTAGATTACTCTGAAATGGCCATTAGAATACACTGAAATGGCCATTAGATTACTCTGAAATGGCCATTAGAATACACTGAAATGGCCATTAGATTACTCTGAAATGGCCATTAGAATACACTGAAATGGCCATTAGATTACTCTGAAATGGCCATTAGAATACACTGAAATGGCCATTAGATTACTCTGAAATGGCCATTAGAATACACTGAAATGGCCATTAGATTACTCTGAAATGGCCATTAGAATACACTGAAATGGCCATTAGATTACTCTGAAATGGCCATTAGAATACACTGAAATGGCCATTAGATTACTCTGAAATGGCCATTAGAATACACTGAAATGGCCATTAGATTACTCTGAAATGGCCATTAGAATACACTGAAATGGCCATTAGATTACTCTGAAATGGCCATTAGAATACACTGAAATGGCCATTAGATTACTCTGAAATGGCCATTAGAATACACTGAAATGGCCATTAGATTACTCTGAAATGGCCATTAGAATACACTGAAATGGCCATTAGATTACTCTGAAATGGCCATTAGAATACACTGAAATGGCCATTAGATTACTCTGAAATGGCCATTAGAATACACTGAAATGGCCATTAGATTACTCTGAAATGGCCATTAGAATACACTGAAATGGCCATTAGATTACTCTGAAATGGCCATTAGAATACACTGAAATGGCCATTAGATTACTCTGAAATGGCCATTAGAATACACTGAAATGGCCATTAGATTACTCTGAAATGGCCATTAGAATACACTGAAATGGCCATTAGATTACTCTGAAATGGCCATTAGAATACACTGAAATGGCCATTAGATTACTCTGAAATGGCCATTAGAATACACTGAAATGGCCATTAGATTACTCTGAAATGGCCATTAGAATACACTGAAATGGCCATTAGATTACTCTGAAATGGCCATTAGAATACACTGAAATGGCCATTAGATTACTCTGAAATGGCCATTAGAATACACTGAAATGGCCATTAGATTACTCTGAAATGGCCATTAGAATACACTGAAATGGCCATTAGATTACTCTGAAATGGCCATTAGAATACACTGAAATGGCCATTAGATTACTCTGAAATGGCCATTAGAATACACTGAAATGGCCATTAGATTACTCTGAAATGGCCATTAGAATACACTGAAATGGCCATTAGATTACTCTGAAATGGCCATTAGAATACACTGAAATGGCCATTAGATTACTCTGAAATGGCCATTAGAATACACTGAAATGGCCATTAGATTACTCTGAAATGGCCATTAGAATACACTGAAATGGCCATTAGATTACTCTGAAATGGCCATTAGAATACACTGAAATGGCCATTAGATTACTCTGAAATGGCCATTAGAGTTGGGGACAGGCGGGGTTGGGGACATGCGGGGTTGGGCGGGGTTGGGCAGGGTTGGGGACATGCGGGATTGGACGGGGTTGGGGGCAGGCGGAGTTGGATGGGGTTGGGACCGGGTGGGGGAGTGGGCTTGCATGCAGTGTGCTGCTGCCTAGTCTCCTGAACAGGGAGTAGACTTCGCAGAAAACCCCGAGCCCCAGAGGAAATTAATTAACCGAATAATCAATTATCGGAACAAAATAATGCCCACCCATCACATTCGGATATTCAAGGTTCCTCTGTATCTACTTTCCTTGTCCTTCTAGATAGAAGTGACTGTGGGTTTGGAAAATACTTTCTAAGGAATTTTGGTGAATTTCTGCAGTGCATCTTGTAGATAGTAGACACTGCTGCTACTCAGTGTGGTTGGTAGAGGGAGTGTATGTTTTGGATGTGGTGCCAATCAAGTTTTGGATGGTGTTAAACTTCTTGAGTGTTGTTGGAGCTGCACCCATCCAAACAACAGGAGAGTATTATATCACACTCTCAACTTGTGCCTCATAGATGATAGACAGGCTTTGGGGTGTGAGGAGGTGAGTTACTCACTGCAATATTCCTAGCCCCTGACCTGCTCTTGCGGCTGTTGTGTTTATGTGTCTAGTCCAGCTGAGATTCTTGTCAATGGGAACCCCCAGAATCTGACAAAGGAGCAGAACTCTGAAAGCTTATAATTTAAAATAAACATGATGGACTGTAGTCAATATTAGAGTGGTGCTGGAAAAGCACAGCAGGTCAGGCAGCATCCGAGGAGGAGGAAAATCAACGTTTTGGGCAAAAGCCCTCCGTCAGGAATAGAGCTTTTGCCCGAAACATCGATTTTCCTGCTCCTCGGATGCTGCCTGGCCTGCTGTGCTTTGCCAGCACCACTCTAATCTAGACTCTGATTTCCAGCATCTGCAGTCCTTGTTTTTACCATGTTGGACTATAACCTGGTGTTGTGTGACTTCTGACCCTATCTACCCCAGTCCAGCACTGGCACCTCCACATCATGGGTATTGGGGCATTCGGAGATGATAATACCATTGAAAGTTAAGGGTGGTTAGATAGTTTCTTCCTGGTGATGGTCATGGCTTGGTAGTTGTGTGACATGAATGTTATTTGCCATTTGTCAGCACAAGCCTGGATATTTTCCAAATCTTGTAGCAGTTGAATCTGGACTGCTTCAGTATTTGAGGAGTCACGAATGGTGCTGAACATTGTGCACTCATTGCGAACATCCCCACTTCTGACCTTATGATGGAGGGAAGGTCATTAATGAACCAGCTGAAGATGGCTGGATCTAGAACAATATCCTAAGGAACTGCTACAAAGATGTCCTGGAGCTGAAATGACTGATCTCCAACAACCTAACTGTCTTCCTATGTGTCAGGTATGACTCCAACCAGCAGAGAGTTCGCCCCAAAACCCATTGATTCCCATTTTGGTATGGGTCCTTGATGTCACACTTGGTCAAATGCAGGCTTGATGTCAAGGTTGTCACTCTTTAAAGGGAGAATAGGACTATTGTGACTTTACCTTACTGGAGGATTATACAATTGTTCAAGAAAAGGAAGCAAGATAAACCCATCAGCACAACATTGACAGTGGGAAATTACTGGAATCCAACAGTAGAAGAAAACTAAATTTTTTTGTAAAGACTCAGCGTGGATTTGTTTCAAGCAAATCATGTCTGGAAAGCCAGAAATTAGTTCCCTGATAAGGTAACAGGGAAAATCAATCAACATAGAGTCATAGAGATGTACAGCATGGAAACAGACACTTCAGTCTAACTCATCCATGCTGACCAGATATCCTAAATATATCTAGACTAATTTGCCAGCATTTGGCCCATATCCCTTGAAACCCTTCCTATTCATATACCGATCCAGATGCCTTTTGAATCATACTAACCTCCATCACTTCCTGTGGCACTTCATTCCATACATGCACCACTCTCTGCATGGAAAACGTTGCTCCTTTCATCCCTTTTAAATCTTTCTCTTCTCACCTTAAACTTATGCCCTCTAGTTTTGGATTCTTTCATCCTGGGGAAAAGGCCTTGCCTATTTACCCTATACATTCCCCTCATGATTTCATTAACTTCTGTAAGATTCTCCTCCAGAGAAAATATGCAGTGTCTCCCTATAGCTCAAACCCTCCAACTCTGGCAACATCCTTGTAAATCTTTTCTGAACTCTTTCAAATTTCACAACATACTCCCTATAGCAGGGAGACCAGAATTGCACACAATATTTCAAAAGTGGCCTAACCAATGTCCTGTACAGCTGCAACATGACCTCCGAACTCTTACACTCAATGCACTGACCAATAAAGGCAAGTATACAAAACATCTTCACAATCTTATCTACTTGCAATTCCACTTTCAAGGAAGTATGAGCCTGCACTCCAAGGTCACTTTGTTCAGCAACACTCCCCAGGATCGTACCATTAAGTGTTTAAGTCCTTCCCTGATTTGCCTTTCCAAAATGTAGCACCTCACATTCATCTAAGTTAAATACCATCTGCTACTCCTCAGCCCATTGGCCCATCTGATCAAGATTCTGTTGTACTCTGAGATAACTTTCTTTGCTGTCCATTGCAAACTTACTAACCATACCTCCGATGTTCACATCCAGTTCTTTTGTTTATTTGAATAGGGCAACAAATGCTGGCTCAGTCAACATCACCGACTTCCCATGAACAAGTTTTTAAAAAGTGGAATCTGATTGGCACAGATGTTGCTATGGGAATGCAGCCATTAATGCTGCATGGCAGTTAATAGCCAGGCATTGTTTAAATATTAATCCAAGGAGTTTGTCCTTGACTCATCAGAACATTGCCCTGAGAAATGAGCCTGCTTATTTTGTTGAGTTTAAACTGGTGAAGTGTATTTACATGTTCTTTCTGCCTGCAAAGCACAGGGCCCTATATATTAATGTATGGCACTTACACACAGCATTGTGCTACATTGCATGCCAAACTGACAAATCTTAAACTTGTTGTCAGCATAATTCCTCACACATTCAAAATTACCCTGAAAATGTTGTCCAGTTGCAGAATCACATATAACGTTAGACACAGGGTTGAGAGTTTTGCAAGCATCAGCTGGTTGGGAATAGTCATTATGTTGCTTGGTGTTAAAGGCTTTTTGATATAATCTGCCAGTCTTGAGATGTATGGTTGACATACTTGGTATCACCTTGGCACTGAAATTTGTATACTTCATTACTCATTTGTGTAATAGACAGAATGTATTTTTGTCTTGATAACAGGAAGAGGAAGGTAATGGTGTTGTGACACAGTATGTAGACAAGCCAGAGGTGAGGCCACATTAGATTTGGTTATGGGTAACGAACCCAGTCAGGTGTTAGGTTTGGAGATAGGTGAGCACTTTGGTGATAGTGACCACAATTCAGTTATGTTTACTTTAGTGATGGAAAGGGATAGGTATATACTGAGGGCAAGAGTTATAGCTGGGGGAAAGGCAATTATGATGCGATTAGGCAAGATTTAGGATGCATAGAATGGGGAAGGCAACTGCAGGTGATGGGCACAATTGAAATGTGGAGATTATTCAAGGAACAGCTACTGCGGATTCTTGATAAGTATGTACCGATCAGGCAGGGAAGAAGTTGTCGAGCGAGAGAGCTGTGGTTTACTAAGGAAGTTGAATCTCTTGTCAAGAGGAAGAAAAAGGCTTATGTCAAGATGAGACATGAAGGCTCAGTTAGGGCGCTTGAGAGTTACAAGTTAGCCAGGAATGACCTAAAGAGAGAGCGAAGAAGAGCCAGGTGGGCACATGAGAAGTCATTGGCAGATAGGATCAAGGAAAAACCTAAGGCCTTCAATAGATATGTCAGGAATAAAAGAACAACTAGGGAAAGATTAGGGCCAGAGTTTAGATCAGTGTGGTGCTGGAAAGGCACAGCAAGTTAGGCAGCATCCGAGGAGCAGGAAAATCGACATTTCAGGCAAAAGCCCTACAAAGGGAATTCCCACAAGTGATTACTGACTTTAACATTTTCCATTTCTACTCAAGTTGTTTCCACAGCTTGGTTTCCTGAACTCAGGCGTTCCTCCTCTATTGTACTAATACCATCATCGACTTTCAGACCCACTGCTCCACCTTTCCTTCTTACCTGTCATTCTTAAATATCTTATAACCTTCAAGACTCAGGCCCCAAACTACGTCTTTGAAGCCATATCTTTGTAATAGCTATTAGAACAGATTTATACATTTCTATTCACAATCTCAGTTAACTTGTTTTGTTTTGAATGCAACGTGCATTTAGAAACAGAGCCTTTAGTCTGAGCCTGTTATTTCCTCGTAAATTCTAGTTGTATCTCTCAGTTGACTCTTAGATTTACACTCTCTATCCCTAGCTATTATTGTTTGTCATTTCCTGCAATGAATACCTTCTTCTTTGGCCTTGGGTCTACTCTAGTACTACTACTACTAAATTATTTTATTGTTTTATATTTGGCTTTTTTTTATATTTTACGAACTTGACCATCAATGGTATGGTGTTATGAGCCTTAAGAAAAGACTAAAGCTGAAAAGTTACTGGATGCTTGCCAATTAACCAGCTTCTTCTCCTGTAAGTAAGAACAGTTATGAGGGCATGAAAGCAGATCTGGCTCAAGTGAATTGGTAAGCTAGCTTAAAGCATAGGTTAATGGAGATGCCGTAGCAGACACTTAAGGGAATATTTCAAAATATTTAACCAGTTAAAACAGAAATTCAGTGATCTCTCATCTCTTAGAGAGAATTCTTTTCACTTTATAAGTCTTTGGAACTCTCTTCCCGAAAAGGTGGTGGAAGCAGAGTTCTTTGAATCTTTAAAGACAGATAGTTTCTTTTTAAGCAAAGGGTTGAAAGATAATCAAGGATAGGTGGAATATGGATTTGAGGTTAGGTTAAGATCAGCCATTATTTTGTTGAATGATGGAACAGGCTTGAGTGGCTGGATGGCCGACTGATTCATATGTTTGTATGAACACATTGCCTTTTCTGGCCATTTCAGAGGGGAATTAAGTGTTCAACTACATCACTGCTTGCTTAGAATCACATGTAGGCTAGATCAGGTGAGGAAAGCAGTTTTCCTTACCCAAGAAACAGCAGTGAACCAGATGAGTTTCTATGACAACATACTATGGTTATGTGGTCACTATTGTACATCTATCTTTTAATCCCAGATTTCATTGAATTCAAATTTCACTAGCTGTCTTGGTTGGACTTCAGTCCATGTTAGAACATAGAACATAGAATATTACAGCGCAGTACAGGCCCTTCAGCCTCGATGTTGCGCTGACCTGTGAAATCAATTTGAAGCCCATCTAACCTACACTCGTACATATGCCTATCCATTGACCATTTAAATGCCTTTAAAGTTGGCGAGTCATTTACTGTTGCAGGCAGTCCATTCCATGCCCCTACTACTCTGAGTAAAGAAACTACCTCTGACATCTGACCTATATCTATCACCCCTCACTTTAAAGCTATGTCCCCTCGTGCTAGCCATCGCCATCCGAGAAAAAAGGCTCTAACTGTCCACCCTATCTAATCCTCTGATTATCTTATATGTCTCAATTAAGTCACCTCTCAACCTTCTCTCTAATGAAAATAAGTCCTCAAATCCCTCAGCCTTTCCTCATAAGACCTTCTCTCCATACCAGGCAACATCCTCGTAAATCTCCTCTGAACCCTTTCCAAAGCTTCCACATCCTTCCTATAATGCGGTGACCAGAAATGTATGCAATACCCCAAGTGCAACTGCACCAGAGTTTTGTACAGCTGCAGCATGCATCTATCTTCTTTCAGCTAGCCAATTTCTGATTCAAACTGCTAAATCACCCTCAATCCCATGTCTCAGTATTTTGTGCAATAGCCTACCATGGGGAACCTTATCAAACCCCATTACTAAAATCCATATACACCACATCAACCGTTTTACCCTCATCCACCTGTTTGATCACCTTCTCAAAGAATGCAATAAAGTTTGTGAGGCAAGACCTACCCTTCACAAAACCGTGTTGACTATCCCTAATCAACTTAGGGATGATAAGAAATCCCTCTCGAGATGATAAGAAATCGTATCACTTATAACCCTTTCCAACACTTTACCCACAACCGAAGTAAGGCTCACTGGTCTATGATTACTGGGTTGTCTCTACTCCCCTTCTTGAACAAGGGAACAACATTTGCTATCCTCCAGTCTTCTGACACTATTCCTGTAGACAATGACAACATAAAGATCAAAGCCAAATGCTTGGCAATCTCCTCCCTGACTACCCAGAGAATACTAGGATAAGTTGTATCTGGCCCAGGGGACTTACCTATTTTTTACACTTTCCGGAATTGCTAACACCACCTCCTTGTGAACCTCAATCCCATCTAGTCTAGTAGCCTGTATCTCAGTATTTTCCTCAACAACATTGTCTTTTTCTAGAAAAAGACACTGATACCTTCCCTCTGAAAACATTAATTCATCCTATCTCATTGCATGAAATAAGGTTGACTAGTCAGCTCTCTGGTCAGCTCCAGAATATGCTGTTATAAGAACCATTTTATGAACTCCTTATCTAGGTTACCTTTGCACATCTGACATTTTCAGTCACAAAATATCCAATTATTCCTATCTTTATTCCTTTTGGGGAGAAGGGGATCTGTATGTCACTCCCACAAGTGATTACTGACTTTAACGTTTTCCATTTCTACTCAAGTTGTTTCCACATCTTGGTTTCCTGAACTCAGGCGTTCCTCCTCTATTGTACTAATACCATCATCGACTTTCAGACCCACTGCTCCACCTTTCCTTCTTACCTGTCATTCTTAAATATCTTATAACCTTCAAGACTCAGGCCCCAAACTATGTCTTTGAAGCCATATCTTTGTAATAGCTATTAGAACAGATTTATACATTTCTATTTGTAATCTCAGTTAACTTATTTTGTTTTGAATGCAACATGCATTTAGAAACAGAGCCTTTAGTCTGAGCCTGTTATTTCCTTGTAAATTCTAGTTGTATCTCTCAGTTGACTCTTAGATTTACACTCTCTATTCCTAACTGTTATTGTTTGTTTGTCATTTCCTGCAATGAATACCTTCTTCTTTGGCCTTGAGTTTACTCTTCTACTACTACTACTACTACTACTAAATTATTTTATTGTTTTATATTTGGCTTTTTAATATATTTTCTAACTTTACCATCAATGGTATGGTATTTTGAGCATTAAGAAAAGACTAAAGCTGAAAAGTTACTGGATGCTTGCCAATTAACCAGCTTCTTCTCCTCTACAGAGCAATGATCAATTTTTTCAGGCTCTTTAAGCAAAAACAACTGAACACCTCTTTCACTCTATCCACTTAACTCCCTGAAATACTTAACTCTGGCATTTTATTGTAAGTTGCACTCAAGAACTAAGTTGGCCAGTTTTATGTGCTCCTAACATAAAAGGCCCATCTGAGACACATTGCAAGGATCCAATTTCCGAATTAGATTGCTCTTTCACTAGAAACCTTGAAACAAAATCCTGCTGGCAACTATATAATTTAGACTGCAGATTTCAATTTAATGCCAACTAAATTAGATTTCTACAAAATAAACGCTTATCTTTCTCAACCTACAACTGATACATTCAGGCTTACAAAGTTCAAGGGCAACTACAGATGGACAACAAATTCTGGCCTTACCAGCGATGCCCACATCCATGTAGGAATAAACTAAACCAATCCGGTTAGTGGCAAGCACCGTTCAGGTAGCTGCAGTATGGTAGTGGCATGAAGCAGTTAGCTCCACTTGCTACTCAAAATCTTACTCAAATGAGCTTCCTTTCCTCAATGTCCAGGATTCAGGGAGTAGCCATAAAATAATCACTTTCTGGTTACGAAAATATAACAAGTGGTGTGTCACAACAGTTTATAATTTAT
>NW_025207559.1:12043-13073 GCF_004010195.1 Chiloscyllium plagiosum | reverse complement strand
CAGTAATCCCAGTGCAGGGTTGGTCAGTGATCCAAGAGTGTGGGGATTGTCAGTAATCCCAGAGCAGGGATGGTCAGTGATCCCAGGGTGTGGGGATTGTCAGTAAACCCAGTGCAGGGATGGTCATTGATCCCAGAGTGTGGGGATTGTCAGTAATCCCAGTGCAGGGTTGGTCAGTGATCCCAGAGTGTGGGGATTGTCAGTGATCCCAGGGTGTGGATGGTCAGTGATCCCAGGGTGTGGGGATTGTCAGTAAACCCAGAGCAGGGATGGTGAGTGATCCCAGAGTGTGGGGATTGTCAGTAATCCCAGTGCAGGAATGGTCAGTGATCCCAGGGTGTGGGGATTGTCAGTAATCCCAGAGCAGGGATGGTCAGTGATCCCAGAGTGTGGGGATTGTCAGTAATCCCAGTGCAGGGATGGTCAGTGATCCCAGAGTGTGGGGATTGTCAGTAATCCCAGAGCAGGAATGGTCAGTGATTCCAGACTGTGGATGGTGAGTGATCCCAGAGTGTGGGGATTGTCAGTAACGGGGCTGGAAATGTGTTGCTGGAAAAGCGCAGCAGGTCAGACAGCATCCAGGGAACAGGAGAATCGACGTTTCGGGCATAAGCCCTTCTTCAGGAATGGGGAAAGTTTGTCCAGCAGGCTAAGATAAAAGGTAGGGAGGAGGGACTTGAGGGAGGGGCGTCGGAAATGTGATAGGTGGAAAGAGGTCAAGGTGAGGGTGATAGGTCAGACTGGGGTGGGGGCGGAGAGGTCGGGAAGAAGATCTCAGGTTAGGAAGGCGATGCTGAATTTGATGGATTTGACTCCTCTGGGACACCCGGACCAACCAACCCAACCACCCTGTAGCTCAACATTTCAATTCCCCCTCCCACTCCAAGGATATGCAGGTCTTTGGACTCCTCCATCGTCAGACCACAACAAAACGACGGTTGGAGGAAGAACGCCTCATCTTCCGGCTAGGAACCCTCCAACCACAAGGGATGAACTCGGATTTCACCAATTTCCTCATTTCCCCTCCCCC
>NW_025207559.1:6959-11782 GCF_004010195.1 Chiloscyllium plagiosum | reverse complement strand
TGGAGATTGGTGGGGTGGTAGGTGCGGACCAGTGGGGTTCTGTCCTGGTGGCGGTTGGAGGGGCGGGGCAAAAGGGCGGAGGAGCGGGAAGGGGAGGAGATGCGGTGGGGGGCATCGTCGACCACGTCGGGGGGGAAATTGCGGTCCTTGAAGAAGGAGGCCATCTGGGTTGTACGTTTTTGGAACTGGTCCTCCTGGGAGCAGATGCGGCGGAGTCGAAGGAATTGGGAGAATGGGATGGCGTTTTGGGGGATGGTCAGTGATCCCAGAGTGTGGGGATTGTCAGTAATCCCAGAGCAGGGATGGTCAATGATCCCAGGGTGTGGGGATTGTCAGTAATCCCAGTGCAGGAATGGTCAGTGATCCCAGGGTGTGGGGATTGTCAGTACTCCCAGTGCAGGAATGGTCAGTGATCCCAGGGTGTGGGGATTGTCAGTCATCCCAGTGCAGGGATGGTCAGTGATCCCAGGGTGTGGATGGTCAGTGATCCCAGTGTGTGGGGATCGTCAGTAATCCCAGAGCAGGGATGGTCAGTGATCCCAGGGTGTGGGGATTGTCAGTAATACCAAGAGCAGGGATGGTCAGTGATCCCAGGGTGTGGGGATCCCGGAGTAGTGTGAAGACAGTCAGTCATCCCAGAGAGGGGATGGTCAGTGATCCCAGAACAGGGATGGTCAGTGATCCTGGAACAGGAATGGTCAGTGATCCCGGCCATGGATGGCCAATGAACCCGGAGTGGGGATAGTCAGTGATCCCGGAGAGTGGATGGTCAGTCATCTCAGAGAGGGGTTGGTCAGTGATCCTGAAGTGGGGATTGTCAGTGATCCTGGAGTGGGGATGGTCAGTAATCCCAGAGTGGGAATGGTCAGTGATCCCGGAGCGGGGATGGCCACTGAACCCAGACTGGGTATTCTCTGTGTTCCCAGATCAGTGATCCCGGAGTGGGGATGGTCAATGATTCCAGAGCGTAGATGGTCAGTGATCCCAGAGGGTGGCTGATCAGTCTTCTCAGCGTGGGCATGGTCAGTGATCCCGGTGTGGGGATTGTCAGTGATCCCAGAGCGGGAATGGTCAGTGTACCCGCAGCGGGGATGGCAATTAATCCCAGCGAGGGGATGGTAAGTGACCCTGATCGGAGGTGGTCGCCGAACCCGGAGTGGGGATGTTGCCGAACCCGGAAAGGGGATGGTCAGTGATTCCACAGCATAAATGGTCAGTGATCCCAGAGTGATAATGGAAAAGCACAATAGGTCAGGCAGCGTCCCGGAGAGGGGATGGTCAGTGATGCTGGAGTGGGGATGGTTAGTGATCCCGGAATGGAGATGGTCAGTGATCCCAGAGTGGGAATGGTCAGTGTTTCCACAGTGGGGATGGTCAGTGATCCCGGAGTGGGTATGGTCAGTGATCACGGAATGGGGATGGTCAATGATCCTTGTGCGGGGATAGTCAGTGATCCCGGAGCGGGGATGGTCAGTGATCCCAGAGTGGGAGTGGTCAGTTTTCCCACAGTTGGGATGGTCAGTGATCTCGGAGTGGGGATGGTCAGTGATCCCAGAATGGGCATGGTCAGTGATGCTGGAGTGGGGATGGTCAGTGATCCCGGAGTGGGGATGGTCAGTGATCCCAGAGTGGGGATAGTCAGTGATCCTGAAGCATGGATGGTCAGTAATCCCAAAATGGGGATGGTCACCAAGCCTGAAGCAGGGATGGTCAGTAATCCCGGAGTGAGGATGGTCACTGAGCCGGGAGTGGGGATAATGCCCACCGGGCCCAGAAAAGCGATGGTTACTGGTTGGGAATCATTGGAGAGCGGTCAGACCATGTGGAAGACCTTTTAGAAAGACTGTAATGTCGATGTTTTGAGTTTTATTTCTTGTCTACCAAACTTGTACTCATTTTATATATATCTATAATGTCGTGTAACTTCGTTCCTTATTATTTTCTATGATTTTCTATTTTCTCTATCTCAGGACTTTGTACCTAAAATGGTACTGTGTGTTGACAACATTGTGGACCTTTCACTATACTCCTGTTCTTGTGTAATTTGAGTTCACCTAACAATAAACATACCGGTAGTTCTAATTCTCATGATCATAACATAATCAAGTTCAAAGTTTGAAAGTGAAAGGCATGAATTGACTCCTGGAAATTTTGATGTAGGTAAGGTCGACTGTAACAAGATGAGACAGAGACTGTCCACGGTAAACTGAGAACTGAAAACACAGATTGCCAACTTAGCCAGACAGCAAGGGATGCTGGGTACCTTGGCGAAATCACAAATCCCACTCACCAGATGCAGTGCACAGTTCGCCTGGATAGATACTCCCAACAACTTATCCCTGACAGAAAGGCACCGGGTCCTGCTATACAAGAAACAAACAGTAGTATATCATCCAAATGATTGACAATGTTTCAGACTATTAAGTTAAAAATCACACAACACCAGGTTATCGACCTACAGGTTTATTTGGAATCACTACCTCGTGCTTCCACCTGATGAAGGAGCAGTGCTCCGAAAGCTAGTGCTTCCACATAAACCTGTTGGACTATAACCTGGTGTTGTGTGATTTTTAACCCTGGTTTACTTGCATACTTACTGATAATACGACATAGTTTAGCATGGGATGTGGTTTAAATTGAACTGAATAGAATTAAGTTAAAAATCACACAACACCAGGTTATAGTCCAACAAGTTTAATTGGAAGCACACTAGCTTTTGGAGCATCGCTCCTTCATCAGGTGATTGTGGAGGGCTCGATTGTAACACAGAATTTATAGCAAAAATTTGCAGTGTGATGTAACTGAAATTATACATTGAAAAATTTAATGTAACTCTGCAAGTACAAATTCACCCCACAAAATATATGTGTGCATGTGGGTCTTTGTCTGTCTGTGTGTGTGTGACTGTCTGGGGTGGGGGGTGTGAATGTGAGAAATGTGAGGAATTCATTGCCGCAGAGTGCAGTGGAGGCTGGGACGCTAAATGTCTTCAAGGCAGAAATTGATAAATTCTTGATGTCACAAGGAATTAAGGGCAATGGGGACAATGCGGGTAAGTGGAGTTGAAAAGCCCATTAGCCATGATTGAATGGCAGAGTGGACTCGATGGGCTGAATGGCCTTACTTCCGCTCCTATGTCTTATGGTCTTAACAGCAACCCGCCCAGCCCCATTCCCCTACATTTACCCCTTCACGGGCAATTTAGCATGGCCAATTCACCTAACCTGCAAATCTTTGGACTGCGGGAGGAAACCGGAGCACCCGGAGGAAACCCACGCAGACACGGGGAGAACGTGCAAACTCCACACAGTCAGTCGCCCGAGACGGGAATTGAACCCGGGTCCTGATGCTGTGAGGCAGCAGTGCTAACCACTGAGCCACCATGCCATTGATGAGTGAATGTCAGGTGTCAACATCTAGATCTAAAGCAAAAATGGCCACACCATCCAAACAGAGTTAAAGATGTTGGAATATAATTTGAAGACCAAGTCATTATCTAAAGCAACATTTGTCTCTCAATTGGCCATACCAAAAACAGAATCTTATAATATTAAAGTCCATTTAACCCAATCACTTCCCCCACCATGATTCCATGCCCTTTCCTTTCCCCATAAAATTTCAAGTTGCTTTTTTCCAAATATTCATCCAGCTCTTAAAAATAAAACAGCTATGCATTCTTCAGCAATGGTTTCTGAATCTTTAACGACACTCTACCTAAACCTAATTCCGCTAATTACTCACATTAACCGTGAATATTGAAGTAATAATCTTGTCTAAGAATTCACCCTCCCCCAGTTCTTTTCCAAAATCCTTCATTTTTCATACAAATTGTGATAGTTTGGAAGAAGCGTTGGTGATAACAGTCTTTCTTTTATGAAACTACGTTGTCAAATCGTTTCAATGTCAGGAATACCAATAGGTGGGCAGTGAAGATGGTTATCTAAGATTACAAAGAGAACTTGATTGATTTAGTCAATGAGTTGAGGAGTGGAAGAAGGAGTTTAATTTGGACAAATGTGAGATATTGCATTTGGTAAAGCAAACCAAGACCGGACTTATACAATTCAAAACAGAGCCTTGGTTAGTGTTGTAGGACAGAGAGCCCTAGGGGTTCTAATAGAGTCATAGAGATATACAGCACGGAAACAGACCCTTCGGTCCAACCCGTCCATGCCGACCAGATATCCCAACCCAATCTAGTCCCACCTGCCAGCGCCCGGCCCATATTCCTCCAAACCCTTCCTATTCATATACCCATCCAAATGCCTCTTAAATGTTGCAATTGTACCAGCCTCCACCACATCCTCTGGCAACTTATTCCATACACGTATCACCCTCTGCGTGAAAACGTTGCCCCTTAGGTCTCTTTTATATCTTTCCCCTCTCACGCTAAACTTATGCCCTCTAGTTCTGGACTCCCCGACCCCAGAGAAAAGACTATGTCTACTTATCCTATCCATGCCCCTCATAATTTTATAAACCCCTATAAGGTCACGTTTCAGCCTCCGACGCTCCAGAGAAAATAGCCCCAGCCTGTTCAGCCTCTCCCTGTAGCTCAGATCCTCCAACCCTGGCAATATCCTTGTAAATCTTTTCTGAACCCTTTCAAGTTTCGCAGCATCTTTCTGAAAGGAAGGAGACCAGAACTGCACGCATCTTTCTGAAAGGAAGGAGACCAGAACTGCACACAATATTCCAACAGTGGCCTAACCAATGTACAGCCGCAACATGACCTTCCAACTCCTGTACTCAATACTCTGACCAATAAAGGAAAGCATACCAAACACCTTCTTCACTATCCTATCTACCTTAGACTCCACTTT
>NW_025207559.1:4447-6810 GCF_004010195.1 Chiloscyllium plagiosum | reverse complement strand
TGAGGTAACCCTCTTCGCTGTTCACTACACCTCCAATTTTGGTGTACCTCTTATGCTCGCATCCAAATCATTTATGTAAACGACAAAAAGTAGAGGGCCCAGCGCCGATCCTTGTGGCACTCCACTGGTCACAGGCCTCCAGTCTGAAAAACAATCCTCCACCACCACCCTCTGTCTTCTACCTTTGAGCCAGTTCTGTATCCAAATGGCTAGTTCTCCCTGTATTCCATGAGATCTAACCTTGCTAATCAGTCTCCCATGGGGACCCTTGTCGAACGCCTTACGGAAGTCCATATAGATCACATCTACTGTTCTGCCCTCATCAATCCTCTTTGTTACTTCTTCAAAAAACTCAATCAAGTTTCTGAGACATGATTTCCCACATGACTTTTTAAAGTTTGTGTCTAGATCAGAGTGATGTTGAAAAAACACAGCAGGTCAGGCAGCATCCGAGGAGCAGGAAAATCGGTGTTTCGAGCAACAGCCCTTCATCAGGAAAGCCCTTCATCTTTAAAGTTTGTGTCAGGTGGTTCAGAAGCCATTTAGCACACTTGCCTTCATTGTTCAGACCTTCGAGTACAGGAGTTGGGAAGTAATGTTTAGGTTGTACAGGTTATTGGTGAGGCCTCTTGTAGAGTGCTGTGTCCAGTTCTGATTGTCCTGTTATAGGAAGGATATTATTATAACTGAAGAGGGTTCAGAAAAGATTGCCAGAATGTTGACGGGTATGAGAGGTTTGAGTTATAAGGAAAGGCTGGATAGGCTGGGACATTTATTGGAGCTGAGGATGTTGAGGTTTATAAAATCATGAGGGACATAGATAAAGTAAATGGCAGTGCGTTTTCCCAAGGTTGGGGTATTTAAGTCAAGGGGGAAAATTTTTAAAGTGAGGGGAGAGATTTAAAAAGGACAAGAGGGCAGTCTTTTTACAAAGAAAGTGGTTTATGTGCGGAATGAACTTCCAGAGGAAGAGGTGGATGCAGGCACAGTTAGAATGTTTAAAAGACATTTAGAAAAGTTCATGAATAAGAAAGGTTTGGAGGGATATGGGTCAAGTTCAGGCAAGCGAGTCTGGTTTAGTTTGGGATTTTGGTCAGCATGGACTGGTTTGACCAAAGGGTTTGATTCCATGTTGGACAACTCTATGACTCTATGGCCAGGGATAAATGTAATACAAAGGTGTGGGAAAGTCTACAATCAGGCCTTGAGAAGGGATTAAAGACCTATCACCAGGTAATGCTAGCGGGGGTCACCGTGCTCCCGTTCGACATGTCTAAGACTTCGAAAAGCTACAACAAGAATGTAGCTGCAGCCTTACCCCAACTGAAAAGATGACACAGTTTGGTTCCATCTCAGACCCATGTACGGTTTTTGATGAGAGTTACCAACAGTCTGTCATACACAGACTGGACGCTGAGGAGTGAACCAAATTACTCACCATGTACCTCAGTCCAACGGGCCATTCAGCCCTCCCTGAGAGCCAACACCTCAGGAGGGAGACCCTTGACAAGATGAAGGCAATGGTCCTCACCATTGGGGCAGAATATAGCAGCCCCAGTAGAGGGTCTACGTAAATGCTGACAACAACAAGGGGAACACTGCACCAGCTTTACTTGGGTCTAATTTGTCTGGCATTTGGGGGCATGACCTGCACCTCTCTTACCAACAAACAACAGAGAAACTGGGTGCGAACCCATGCCTCAGAAAGAGGGAGGGACACTTTTCTGTGATTTGACCCCTCCGACATCTGCTGTAATGAGGCTTGGGTCCTCCACAAATTAATTGCTAAATAGGAAAGGGAGTTAAGGGCATAACCCAGACTTCTTGTAGCTCCCCCTCCAACATGGAGGGATGAGAAAAAAGGCAGCAATACACCAAGGGGTCTCAGACAGACTCCCCCTCTGTACGAGATCCCTGTCCCCAGAAAAGGGGAACTCCCACAAACAAAGCCCAAACCCAATCTGTGCTGCATCTATGGCTGAACCAGCAATTTTATTCGAGACTGCTGGGCACCTAAGATCTGAAACTGGCAAAGGGAAGGAGCCAACACCCAGGGTACCAGCCTGGCAGCAACAGCTGGAGTGAGAACAGCTGTGGCTTATACATGGACAACCCTGTAATGGATATAGCACCAAGTGCATAAGCTGCCACACCGTGGCCAATCAGGAACAGCTCCTGATGCTGTTAAACACCCAACGGCACACGAGGGGACAACCCACCAACCCCCTCCCCACCCCTCTACACCCTGCATACGGCGCACATTTCTCCTGCTGTCCCTTTTGTGATTTCTTTTTCCTCGTTGTAGAAAGAAGTGGGGGCAGGAATTGGTGGTGTCACAAAGCTGGTCCTTTTTTCTAAAAGCT
>NW_025207559.1:0-3130 GCF_004010195.1 Chiloscyllium plagiosum | reverse complement strand
CCTACCTTTTATCTTAGCCTGCTGGACAAACTTTCCTCATTCCTGAAGAAGGGCTTATGCCCGAAACGTCGATTCTCCTGTTCCCTGGATGCTGCCTGACCTGCTGCGCTTTTCCAGCAACACATTTTCAGCTCGGTTAAAACCCTGGTAGTCAACCTAGCTAACTTAATCCGGCTAATTTTCACCGTACACTTACTGAAACAAATAGAAAAGTTATGGTCTGGGCTGTCTGCTGAAGAATGCTTTCAGTGGTCTGGCCTAGTCCCTCTGGCACCAACCTGCTATATCAGTGGTGTTCAGGTGTAACCATTGGCTCATGGTGAACAAGAAACTTCATGAGATTCCACATTCTGTTATAGGCGTGTGGTGGGGTTTCTCTGAGAATGAGTCTATGGTAGTGAGTGACCTAACACACAACTCAGACAAGGAGCCAGAGTTAGGACAGTAATTCCCCAGCAGGGAGAATTCCTTGAGTATTGAAGCAGAGCATGCTGGGATTGTTGACTACATTTGGACGGTATGCTCGGATAGTTGACTAAAGTCAAGATAAGCTCTGGCCATTACCAAGTAAAACCACAAACTCAACCATTGCAGAACTAACTATACCCACCATATCTGAAGGAAGCATCTGGTGAGACAGCCACACACTTTCTGCTTTTATCTGCATCAATACCCACAATTCAAAGAACAAAGTACAAAGAAAATTTACAGCCCAGGAACAGGCCCTTTGGCCCTCCAAGCCTGAGCTGATCCAAATGTACTGTCTAAACCTGTCAGTCAATTCCTAAGCATTTTATCCCTCTGCTCCCCACCTACTCATGCATCTGTCCAGATGCATCTTAAATGAATTAATGATTCGGCTGATCTCAAATTGTGTAGGCTGTGTCATGTGATTATCTTGTGGCTTTGTACTCAACCGTAAAGAAAGTGTACAAAAACCTTGAAAGTGTATGTAATCAGTGAGAAGCTAAGTCTGACTGCGTTGTGGTCACATGCTTATGCTTCTGCCGTAAGCTTTTGTGAAATAACCTAAGGCTGATTCACTGTTAAAATTCATACATGGCAATACTTTACCTAGTGACAATAAAATGGTCTAAGACCAGGAGTGAGGGCTAACCCAGCTTGTAAGGCCATTCAGCCCATTGAGAATGCTCCATCATTCAATCATGGCTGTTAGGTTTCTCAAACGCATTCTCCTGCTTTCTCCCCATAATTTTCTCCCCAGGATTTACAAGGATGTTGCCAGGGTTGAAGAATTTGAGCCAAAGGAAGAGGTTGAAGAAGCTGGGGCATGGATAGAATAAATAGACAAAGTCTTTTCCCTGTGTTGGGGGAGTTCATAACGAGAGGGGTTGGGTTTAGGGTGAGAGGGGAAAGATATAAAAAGAGACGTAAAGGGCAACTTTTTCACACAGAGAGTGGTACGTGTACGGAATGAGCTGCCAGAGGAAGTGGTGGAGGCTGGTACAATTGCAACTTTTAAAAGGCATCTGGAGGGGTTTATGAATAGGAAGGGTTTGGAGGGATATGAGCCGGGTGCTGGCAGGTGGGACTAGATTTGGTTGGGATATCTGGTCGGCATGGACGGGTTGGACCGAAGGGTCTGTTTCTCTATGTACATCTCTATGACTCTGTGAACATGGAAAGTGGAGCTCCCAGTCCTGGTCAGCTGCATCCAGGTCTCTAATTGTTGTCAAGTCATATTCATTTATTTCTGCACATTAATTCGGAAAGTGCAATGGACCAGTCAGAAACTTACATTTGAAAGTTTCAGTTTTTGAGATTTATAAAGCGGAAATTGCTTGTGGTGGATGTTAAAAAGTATGATGGTCAACAAAGCAATTCCCAACATTTAAACATCGATTAAGTAATTTACAACAAAATACATTCATTAAATGCACAAAAAGGAAAGTGTTAACAAGTTGCTAGCAAAAAAATATCAAGGATTTCTTGCATTAAAGGAAAAGGCTATAAAATGGACAAATAATGTTACACCTGAGGACTGATGAAGGGCTTGTGCCCGAAACATCAATTCTCCTGCTCCTCGGATGCTGCCTGACCTGCTGTGCTTTTCCAGCACCACTCTAATCTAAACCCCACAATGTTTAGACTGATTCTAATCTAAAAAGTGAGTTGACAGAGTCTTACATGGATTCATGCAGTTTTTGAGCAAAGTACAGTAATGTAACTCTGCAAGTACAAATTCACCCCACAAACGTATATGTGGTGTGAGTGTCTGTGAGAGAGTGTGTGCATGTGAGTGAGTGTGAGTATAAATGGATATAAATGTGAGAGGATGCATGTGTGAGTGTGTGTGGGCACGCGCGTGCGCGTGTGTGGGAGTGTTAGTGTTAGTGTGTGTGTGTGGGGCGGTGTTAGTGTGTGTGTGTGTATGTGTGTCGAATGTCCATGATCACTGAAGTGGAATCCTCCTGTCTGTTGATTGTTGTGCGGTGTCCATTCATCTGTTACCACAGTCTTTGCTCGGTTTCCCCAATGTACCATGCCTCAGGGCATCCTCTCCTGCAATGTATGAGATAGACAATGTTGGCTGAGTCACATGGGTACCTGCCACATACATGGGGGGAGGTGTCTCCACGTGTAATGGTGATATCTATGTCCACACACTGACACGTCTTACAGCACCTACCGTGACAGGGTTGTATGGAGTTGTCCTGAGAGCCGGGCAGTTTGCAACGAACAATGATCTGTTTGAGGTTTGGTGGTTGTTTAAAGGCATGTAGTGGAGGTGTGGGGAAGGTCTTGGCGAGGTGTTCATCCTCATTGATAATGTGTTGCAGGTCGTGAAGAACATGGGGTAGTTTTACAGCTCCTGGGAAATACTGAACAATGAAAGGTACCCTGGCGGTTGCAGCATGTGTCTGTCTCCTGAGGAGGTCATTATGGTTTCTCACTGTGGCACGACGGAGTTGAGCATCATACCCCATTCTTATGAGGGCATCCTTGAGTACTTCCAGATGTCCCTCACATTCCTCCACATCTGAACAGATCCTGTTTATGTGTAGTACTTGTCCATAGGGGATGGCTGTTTTAATATGTTTCGGGTGGAAGCTGGAGAAGTGTAGCAGTGTGAGGTTGTCTGTGGGTTTTAGGTCGTGGTGCTGAGGTG
>NW_025207558.1:11230-12893 GCF_004010195.1 Chiloscyllium plagiosum | reverse complement strand
TGTGTTAAACCAGAAATATTTGCACAGGCTGTGTGGTGACTAGAACAATATCATAAGTACGAGCAAAAAGTAAAGAACAAGATGACGGAGTTGAGGTACAATTAGCGGATACCCTGTTTGACGTCATGATGGGAGAAGAGCTTGAATAGGCAGCAGGACAAACACAAGTGTGTAGTCCTGAAAGGATAAGCGTTTTGCAATAGACAGACAAGACGATAAAAGTTACATCTGTGGATGAGTACTCCAAAAAGGAGGCAGAGAATGTTCTGGAGGGTTATTATCTGAAAGATTTAAACCTAAGATGGAAATGGAGACCACCACAGGCTAGTTCAGAGGAGAAATGGGCCAATGTGTACGAGGTTGGTTGCCAGTATCATACAGACAGGAAGTGCTAGGGGTAGCATACGACCTAACTGTTGGAGGTCACATTGGGTTAGGAAAGACTCAGGCTAAGGTACGAAAGCACTTCTATTGGCCAAGAAAGCACAAGGATGATGTTAGCTTTTCCTGAACGCGTCATGCATGCCAAACGGTAATTAAACCACAGGATGTAACAAAACCAGCACCTTTGTGGCCAATTCCTGCAATCGGAGAACCTTTCACACAGCTTGTGATTGTGTAGGTCCCCTTCTGAGAACTAAACGTGGAACAAATACTTGTTAACCACAATGGATGTGGCTACCAGTTTTCACAGGCAAAGCCATAACTGAGTATCGAGGCAAAAGAGCAGGTAGACAAATTTTAGATTTCGTCACACGGTATGGGCTACTGAGAGAGAGTCATTGGACTGAGGGTAAACTTTTACTGAGGAGACCTTTATGGGGGTTATGGATAGCTTATGTAAACAACACTTGAAATCCAGTGCATATGATTCTGAATCCCAGGGAGCTTAAAAAAGGTGACATCAGAACTTGTATACCATATTGAGAAGACGCTGTCAGGATTACCTGAATGATTGGAATAAAGATATTCCATGCGTATTGTTTGCCGTTAGAGATGCATCAATCGAATCTACTCAGTTCACTCCCTTTGAGGTAATATTCGAGCAACAAGTGAGACTTTCCTTGAAATTAATGGTAGAAAAATTGACAGATCGAAAGTCGGATATCTCACACTCAAATTATGTATTGGAGGTGAGGGAGAGCTTAAATCGAGTAGATGAGTTAGGTAAAGAGCACCTAAAGTGGCCACAGTGTTGGATGTAGCTGCTAGCTGATGAAAGCCCTGTGATTCGGACATTTTCTGGAAGGGGTGACGTGTTAGTATTATAACCACTGGTAGTAGATCCCTTCACAGTCAGGTTGAGTCGTCCCTACCAAATTTAGAAGAAGTTGAGTCAGGTGAACTATCTCGTACTTATGCTGGGTACGTGTCAGTATGGTATTAATAAGGTATCGAGTATAGTATGCGAACATATTGAAACTATGCTATACAGGAGAAGAAAGAACTGGTGACACACGTGTTAATTACTACCTCACAATGTGAGGATTCAAAACCAGATGACGTCAATTTTGATCTTTCTCAAACTAGAACCCGCATTCCCACCTAGTATTGCGTCATCAACTAACAAGGAAACATGTGAATGTTGGAGGTGGTTTAATTGTTGTCCATTTACCAGAGAATGTTACAGGAAGAGTATGGCGACTGCCAAATCTAACAACAG
>NW_025207558.1:4466-7687 GCF_004010195.1 Chiloscyllium plagiosum | reverse complement strand
GTGAATGTTACAGTAATAGGGAGTGGTGTATGTGCCAAAGAATGTTATTTAGGCAGTGAGGTGTGTCGATGCTGCAGTATGTTATTGAGATAGCAACGTGTGCAGGTGCTGGAAAAGGGTGCAGGGATAGAGTGGAACAGTTGATGAAGAAGTTTACAGGGATCAGGCGGGTGTAGGTGTTGGAGAATGTTTCAGTGACGGAGAGTAGTTGAAGGAGCTGGAAAATGTTAAAGCAATAAGGAGTAGGTGTACAGTTTGGAGGTCTTACAGGCACAGGGAGTGGTGCAGGTGTTGAAGAAGTTTACAGGGATCAGAAGGGGAGGAGGACCAGGAGAACGTGATAAGAATAGGGAGGTGTGTAGATACTGGAAAATGTTACAGCGGTTGTGAGGTGTGTTAGTGGTGAATAATGATACAGAGACAGGGTGTTAAACTGCAGTGACAGGCACAGAGATTGAGTCACAGAGTCATAGAGATGTACAGCATGGAAACAGACCCTTCGGTCCAATCCGCCCATTCCGACCAGATATCCCAACCCAATCTTGTCCCACCTGCCAGAACCCTGCCCATATCTCTCCAAACCCTTCCTATTCATATACCCATCCAAATGCCTTTTAAATGTTGCAATCGTACCAGCGCCCACCACTTCCTCTGGCAGCTCATTCCATACACGTACCACCCTTTTTTGTGAAAAGTTGCCCTCTCTTTTATATCTTTCCCGCTCACCCTAATGCTATGCCCTCTAGTTCGGGACTCCACGACGCCAGGGAAAAGACTTTGTCTATTTATCATATCCATGCCCATCATGATTTTGTGAAACTCTATCAGGTCACCCCTCAACCTTCGACGCTCCAGGGAAAACAGCCCTAGCCTGTTCAACCCCTCCCTATAGCTGAAATCCTCCCACCCTGGCAACAAGCTTCTAAATCTTTTCTGAACCCTTTCAAGTTTCACAACATATTTCCAATGTTAAGGAGAACAGAATTGCGTGCAATATTCCAACAGTGGCCGAACCAATATCCTGTACAGCCGCAACATGACCACCCAACACCTGGAATCAGCACTCTGTCCAAAAAAAGAAAGCCTACCAAACGCCTTCTTCATTATCCTATCTACCTGCGACTCCACTTTCAAGGAGGTAAGAACATACACTCCAAAGTCGCTTTGTTCAGTCACATTCCCTCGGACCTTACTATTAAATGTCTAAGTCCTGCTCACATTTCCTTTCCCAAAATGCAGCATCTCGCATTTGCCTGAATTAAATTCCATCTGCCACTTCTCAGCCCTTTGGCCCATCTGGTCAACATCCTGTTGTAACCTGAGATAGATTTCTTCGCTGTCCCAGACACCGCCAAGTTTTGTGTCATCTGCAAACTCACTAACTTCCTCTTCTGCTTGCATCCAAATTATTTATGTAAATGACAAGCGGTAGGACCGAGAACTGATCCTTGCGGCACTCCATTGGTCACATGACTCCAGTCTGATAAACAAGCGTCCACCACCTTCTCTCTTCTATCTTTGACCCAGTTATGTATCCACGTGGCTATTTCTCCCTGTATTCCGTGAGATCTAACCTTGCTAACCAGTCTCCCAGAGGAACATTTTCGAACGCCTCCCTGAAGTCCATCTCGATCACATCTACCACTCTGACCCCATCAATCTCTTTATTACTTCTTCAAAATGTTAAATCAAGTTTGTTAGACATGATTCCTCACGCTCAAAGCCATGTTGACTATCCCTAATCAGTCTTTGCCTTTCCAAATACATGTACATCTTATCCCTCAGGATTCTTGGCCACCAACGACGTTAGGTTCACTGGTCTATAGTTCTCTGGATTGTCCGTACCACACTTCTTAAACAGTGGCACCACGTTAGCCAACCCCACGTCTTCCGACACATCACCTGTGACTATTGATGATACACATATCTCAGCAAGAGGCCCAGCAATGACTTTCTACCTTCCCACAGGGTTCTAGGGTACACAGGATCTGGTCCTGGGGATTTATACACCGTTTTGCGATTCAAGACATCCAGCACTCCCTCCTCTGTAAAATATGTATATTTTGCAAGGTGTCACCATTTATTTTCCTACATTGTAGATCTTCCCTATCCTTTCCCAACATAACTGCTGAAGCAAAGTACTCGTTTAGGATCTCCCCCATTTTCTGAGGCTACACACAATGGCCGCCTTGTTGATCTATGAGGGGCTCTATTCTCTCCCTAGCTACCATTTTGTCCTTAATATATCTGTAAAATACGTTTGAATACTCCTTAATTCTATTTGCCAAAGCTAAGTCATGTACCCTTTTAGCCCTCCTGATTTCCCTCTTAAACCTAATACTACTGCGTTTAAACTCTTCTAAGGATTCACTTGATCTATCCTGTCTAAACCTTACATATACTTCCTTCTTTTTCTGAACCAAACCATCAATTTCTTTAGTTACCCAGCATTCCTTATACCTACCAACCTTTCCTTTCACCGTAACAGGAATATACTTTCTCAGTATTCTCGTTATCTCATTCCTCACGGCTTCCCATTTTTCAGCCATCCCTTGAATGTATTTCCAGGAATATCCTCCCACAGCACAGCTGTAATGTGATCTCTTTTCAAAAACGCCTCTGCGCTTCTTCACTTGCATAATCTTCGATCCTTCCTGTAGCATTTGTATCCTGGAACATTAAGCTGCAAGTCTTGCTCATTTCTGAGCTATGTCTCTGTAATTGCGGTGATATCCCAGTCCCATGTTCTTAACCATACCCTGAGTTCATCTGCCTTCCCCGTTAGGTCCCTTGCATTGACATAAATGCAATTTAATTTATTAGTCCGAAGTTATCCCTGCCTGCCCTGACTCTTTGATTCGCTTCTGTTCTCAACTGTCTCAGATTGATCTCTTTACTCATTATCTCCCTGGATCCACCCTCAACCCCAGCCCCCACCACCCATCCTTACTAGTTTGAATCCTCCTGATCAGGTCTCGCGAAATTCCCTGCCAGTACATTCGACGTCTTTCAATTTAGGTGCAATTCATCCTTCTTGTACAGTTCAAATCTACCCCAAAAGTTATTCCAATTACCCAAAAATGTGAATCCTTCTCGCATACACCAGCTTCTCAGCCATGCATTCATCTACTCTATCCGCCTACTCCTGTCCTCACAAGCTCGGAAGTAGGTACTGAGTAATTTTGCACGGATAGGGAGTGTTGTCGGTTCTGGATAATTTA
>NW_025207558.1:1587-3534 GCF_004010195.1 Chiloscyllium plagiosum | reverse complement strand
ATGAGAGTAGGTGCTGGCAAATGTTACAGGAATACAGAGTGGGTATACGAGATGGCCAATTTTACAGGATACGCGAGTAGTTGTACTGGTTGAAAATTTAATGGGGTAGGGAGGCAATTAGTTGTTCGATTACGTTACATGGATAAGCAGTGTGAAGGCCTGGAGAAGGTTACGCTAACAGAGTGTGGTGTAGGTGCTGAAGAATATTACTGTGATAGGGAGGAGTGTAGGTGCTTCCGCGAGTTACAGGAATACGGAGGGATGTAGGTGCTCGAAAAAAGCTGCAGGGATCGAGAGTAGTGAAGGTGGTGTTGACATGTCCAGGAACCGAGAGGGGTGTAGGTGTTTGAGCATGTTACAGTGACTGGGAGTGCGTGAAGGTGCTGGTCAATTTACATCAGTCATGAATAGTTGCACGGTTTGGAGATCTTACTCTTATAGAGACTGGTAGAGACGTTTACAGGGATCGGGAAGGCTGGAGGAGTTGGATAAAGTGACAGTGGATAGGGAGTGGTATTGTTGCTGGCGAAGGTGACAGGGTCAGTGAGGTGCGTAGATGCTGGAGAATGTTAGATGGACAGGGATCAGTGTTGATGCTGGAGAATGTTGCAGGGATACGGGGTGGGAGTAGGTGCAGGAGAATGTTACATGGATCGTGAAAGATGTTGGTGATGCAGAATATGACAGAGAAGTGGGTGAGGTGTACGTGCTGGACAAGGGCAACAATATGCGGAGTTACTGGACTTGCAGAATATTATCACAGGGACAGGGAGTGCGTGATGGTGCTGGAAAACGTTACTGGAAAAGGGGGTGAACGTAAAGGATAGAAATTTAACAGGGATATGGAGGCGTGTATTTGATGGAGAAGGTTACAGTGAAACCAAGAGGTGTCGGTGCGAGAGAATGTTACGGAACAGAGAAAGAGTGTTGGATGTTCAGAATGTTACAGGGAAAGGGAGGGGTGTCGGTGCTCGATAGAAGGCACCGGGATGGGGCATAAGTGGAGGTCTTTGATAAAGTGGCAGGTTAGGGAGGGGTGAATGTGGTGAAAAGGGTTATCGGGACAGTGAGGTGTGCAAGTGTTGGACAATTTTGCGGGATAAAGGAGTTAGTGTAAAGTCTGGAGACATTACTTTTGATATGGAGTTTTATAGGAGCTGGAGAGTCTTACAGGGTTAAAGAGAAGTACAGGTGTTGGAGGGTGTTACAGGGATAGACAATGGGAGAACGTGCTGGACAATGTTACAGGGATAGGCAGTGGTTGTACGGATTGAAATTTGGAAAAAGAGGAGTACATGTGCTGGAGGATGTTACAGGGATAGACAATGGGTGAACGTGCTGGACAATGTTACAGGGATAGGCAGTGGTTGTACGGATTGAAATTTGGAATGAATAGGGAGGAGATAAGGTGCTGGAGAATGTTGAATGGATAGGGAAGGGTTCACGTGGAGAACAATATAGGGAGCTGAGTAGGTGCTGCAGAATATTACAACGATAGGGAAGTGTGTGATGTAGGTGGTGGAGATGATAACAGGGATCGGGAGATGTGTTGGTGTTGTAGAATGTGACGAATAGGGAGAGATGGATGTGCTGGAGAATGTTACAGTGATAGTGAGGGGAGACTGTTCTGGAGAATATCACAGGAATTTGGAACATTGTTGGTGTTGTAGAATGTCACATGGAAAGGAAAAGGTGGTGGCGCTGGGGAATGTTACAGCAACAGTGAGTGGGTGAACCTCCTGGAGAACGTCACAGGTAAAGGGATCGGTTGAGGTGTTGGAGAAAGATTCACAAATAGGGGGTGGGGTGAGACGGAGCTGAACAGGATTGCAGGCATAGGGAGTGGCTGCATGTGATGGAGAATGTCACAGACACGGCAGCGTGTTTGGATGCGAGAGAATGTTGTCGGGATTGGTAATGTGTGCAGTTGCTGGAGAACGTTATAGG
>NW_025207558.1:0-1164 GCF_004010195.1 Chiloscyllium plagiosum | reverse complement strand
CATGAAAAGGGAGGGATGCAGTTATTGGAGAATGTTACAGGGAAATGGTTAGGTGTAAGTGCTCGAGAAGATTACAGGAATGGGGCGGGATGGAGGTGCTGCAGAATGTCACAGTGAGTGGGAGAAGTGCAGGTGCTGGAGAATGTGACAGACAGGGGAAGGCTGTCGTGGCTGGGGAAGGTTACAAGGATTGGGAGAGGGTGTTGGTGCTGGAGAACGTTTCAGAGAGAGGGAGCGTTGCACGTGTAAGAGAATGATCATGGATAGAGGATGAGGTATGTACGGGTTGGAACGAATTACAGGAATAGGAAGTGGCTGGAGGCGCTGGTGAATGATCCAGTGATCGGTGTGGGTAGATGCAGCAGAATGTTACAGGAAAATGTAGTGCATGTACCTGCCAGAAAATGTTGCAGGAATATGGAGTGGGTGTCAGTGTGATGTATTTTACAACGATAAGCAGCAGTGTAGGTGATGGAGAATAGTACAAGGATATGGTCTGGTTTAGGTGCTGCACAATGTTGCATGAGTAAGAAGACCTTTGGTTTGGCAGAATTTCGCAGTAATTTGGAGTGTGTGCCGGGTTCAGTGATGTGAAATGGATACAGTGTGGTATAGATGCTGGTAAATTTTACAGCTATAGTCGGGGTGTAGATAGTGGACAATTTCACAGTGACAGGGAGCAAGTGAAGGAGCTAGAGAATGTACAGCAATAGGAAGTTGTTGCACGGTTTGGAGATCTTACAGGAAAAAACGTGTGGTACAGGTGCTGGAGAAGTTATTAGGGATCGGGGAGAGTTTAGGAGTCAACGAACGTTCCCGGACAAGGTGAGGTGGCGGGGCTGGAGAAGGTTACAGGGATAGTAACGGCTGGACGTGCTGGAGAATGTTACAGGGACAGACAACGGTGAAGGTGTTGGTGAATGATAAATGGATATCGAGAGATGTAGGTGCTCGATACTGTTACATGGATAGAGATTGGTGTAGGTGCTGGAAAATGGAGAAGGGTCGGCAATGTGTTTACGTTCTGCAGAACAATACACAGCGATAGGCAGATGTGTAGGTGCTGGAAAACGTGACAGGGATCGGGAATGGGTCTTGGTGCTTGACAATGTTACACGTATAGTGAAGTTCGTTGTTGCTGGATAACATTAGAGGGATAGGGAC
>NW_025207557.1:3801-13070 GCF_004010195.1 Chiloscyllium plagiosum | reverse complement strand
AGAGATAGGAATCCCAGAGAGTCCCCGAGTGTGGGTGAGAAATAGGGAATCGCAACGTGTGTGTGAGAGATAGGGAATCGCAGAATATACCCGAGAGTTTGTGAGAGATAGGGAATCCCAGAGAGTGTCCGAGAGTGTGACCGAAATAGGGAATCCCAGAGAGTCCTCGAGTGTGTTTGAGTAATAGGGAATCCCAGAGAGCCTCCGAGTGTGTGTGAGAGATAGAAAACCCCAGAGAGTCACCGAGTGTGTGTGATAGAATCCCAGGAAGTCCCCGAGAGTGTGTGAGAGATAGGGAATCGCAGGGTGTCCCCGAGTGTGTGTGAGAGATACGTAATCCCAGAGAGTCCCCGAGTGTGTGTGAGAGATAGGGAAACCCAGAGAGTTCCAGAGTGTGTGTGAGAGATAGGGAACCACAGAGACTCCCCGAGTGTGTGTGGCAGATCGGGAATCCCAGAGTGTGTGTGAGAGATAGGGAATCCCAGAGAGTCCCCGAGTGTGTGTGAGAGATAGGAATCCCAGAGAGTCCCCCAGTGTGTGTGAGAGATAGGGAATCCCAACGTGTGTGTGAGAGATAGGGAATCCCAGAATGTACCCGAGAGTTTGTGAGAGATAGGGAATCCCAGAGAGTGTCCGAGAGTGTGAGCGAAATAGGGAATCCCAGAGAGTCCCCGAGTGTGTTTGAGTAATAGGGAATCCCAGAGAGCCTCCGAGTGTGTGTGAGAGATAGAAAACCCCAGAGAGTCACCGAGTGTGTGTGATAGAATCCCAGGAAGTCCCCGAGAGTGTGTGAGAGATAGGGAATCGCAGGGTGTCCCCGAGTGTGTGTGAGAGATAGGGAATCCCAGAGAGTCCCAGAGTGTGTGTGAGAGATAGGGAATCCCAGAGAGTCACCGAGTGTGTGTGGCAGATCGGGAATCCCAGAGTGTGTGTGAGAGATAGGGAATCCCAGAGAGTCCCCGAGTGTGTGTGAGAGTTAAGGAATCCCAAAGTGTGTGTGAGAAATAGGGACTCCCCGAGTGTGTGAGAGAGATAGGGAATCCCAGAGAGTCCCAGAGTGTGTGTGAGAGATAGGGAATCCCAGAGAGTCCACGAATGTCTGTGAGAGATCGGGAATCCCAGAGAGTCGGCGAGTGTGTATGAGAGATAGGGAATCCCAGAGAGTCGCCGCGTGTCTGTGAGAGATAGGGAATCCCTGAGAGTCCCCGAGTGTGTGTGAGAGATAGGGAATCCCAGAGAGTCCACGAATGTCTGTGAGAGATCGGGAATCCCTGAGAGTCCCCGAGTGTGTGTGAGAGATAGAGAATCCCAGAGAGTCCCCGAGTGTGTGTGAGAGATAGGGAATCCCAGAGTGTCCCCGAGTGTGTGTGAGAGATACGGAATCCCCGATAGTCCCCGAGTGTGTGTGAGAGATAGAGAACCCCAGAGTGTCACCGAATGAGTTTGATAGAATCCCAGAGAGTTCCCGAGTGTGTGTGAGAGAATCCCAGAGAGTCCCCGAGTGTGTGTGAGAGATCGGGAATCCCAAAGTGTGTATGAGAGATAGGGAATCCCCGAGTGTGTGTGAGATAGGGAATCGCAGAGTGTCCCCGAGTGTGTTAGAAATCGGGAATCCCAAAGTGTGTGTGAGAGATAGGGAATCCCCGAGTGTGTGTGAGAGATAGGGAATCCCAGATAGTCCCCGAGTATGTGTGAGTGATAGGGAATCCCAGAGAACCTCCGAGTGTGTGTGAGAGATAGTGAATCCCTGGGTGTCCCCGAGTGGGTGTGAGAGATTCGTAACCCCAGAGAGGCCCCGAATGTGTGCGAGAGATAGGCAACCCCAGAGAGTCACCGAGTGTGTGTGATAGATTCCTAGAAAGTCCCCGAGAGTGTGTGAGAGTTAGGAAATCCCAGAGAGTCCCCGAGAGTCTGTGAGAGATAGGGAATCCCAGAGAGTCGCCGAGTGCATGTGATAGAATCCAGAGAGTCCCCGAGTGTGTGTAGGAGCATCCCAGTGATTCCCCGAGTGTGTGTGAGGGAAAGGGAATCCCCGAGAGTCCCCGAGTGTGTGTGAGAGATAGTGGATCCCAGAGAGTCCCCGAGTGAGTGTGAGAGATAGGGAATCCCAGAGAGTCCCAGAGTGTGTGTGAGAGATAGGGAACCACAGAGACTCCCCGAGTGTGTGTGGCAGATCGGGAATCCCAGAGTGTGTGTGAGAGATAGGGAATCCCAGAGAGTCCCCGAGTGTGTGTGAGAGATGGGGAATCCCAGAGAGTCCCCGAGTGTGTGTGAGAGATAAGGAATCCCAAAGTCTGTGTGAGAAATAGGGACTCCCCGAGTGTGTGAGAGAGATAGGGAATCCCAGAGAGTCCCAGAGTGTGTGTGTGAGATAGGGAATCCCAGAGAGTCCCTGAGTGTGTTTTATTGAGATTCCCAGTGAGTCCCCGAGTGTGTGTGAGAGAAAGGGAATCCCCGAGAGTCCCCGAGTGTGTGTGAGAGATAGGGGATCCCAGAGAGTCCCCAAGTGTGTTTGAGAGATAGAGAATCGCAGAGTGTCCCCGAGTGTGTGTGAGAGACCAGGAATCCCCGAGTTTGTGTGAGAGATAGGGAATCCCAGAGTGTGTGTGAGATTTTGAATGCCAGAGTCTGTGTGAGAGAGGGAATCCCACAGATTCCTAGAGTGTGTGTGAGAGATAGGGAATCTTCGAGAGTCCCCGAGTGTGTGAGAGAGAATCCCAGAGAGTCTCCGAATGTGTGTGAGAGATAGGGAAGCCCAGAGTGTGTGTGAGAGATAGGGAATCCCAGAGAGTCCCCGAGTGGGTGTGAGAGATAGGGAATCGCAGAGTGTGTGTGAGAGAATCCCAGAGAGTTCCCAAGTGTGATGAGAGATAGAGAATCCCAGAGTGTCCCCGAATGTGTGTGAGAGAGTCCCAGTGAGTCGGCGAGTGTGTGTGAGAGAGAGGGAATCAAAGAGAGTGTGTGAGAGATAGGGAATCCCAGAGTGTCCCCGAGTGTGTTTGAGAGATAGGGAATCCCAAAGTGTCCCCGAATGTGCGGGAGAGAGTCCCAGTGAGTCCCCGAATGTTTGTGAGAGATAGGGAATCCCAGTGGGTCCCCGAGAGTGTGTGAGAGATTGGGAATCCCAGAGTGTGTGTGAGAGTGGGAATCGCAGAATGTGTGAGAGAGGCAATCCCAGAGAGTCCCAGTGTGTGTGTGAGAGAGATAGGGAATCCCAAAGTGTATGAGAGAGATAGGAAAGCCCAGAGAGTACCCGAGTGTGTGTGAGAGATAGGGAATCCCTGAGAGTCCCCGAGTGTGTGTGAGAGAATCCCAGAGAGTCCCCGAGTGTGTGTGAGTGAAAGGGAACCCAAGAGAGTCCCCGAGTGGGTGTGCTGGAATCCCAGAAAGTCCCCGAGAGTGTGTGAGAGATAGGGAATCCCGAGTTTGTGTGAGAGATAGGGAATCCCAGGGTGTCCCTGAGTGTGTGTGAGAGATAGGGAATCACGGAGTGTGTGTGAGAGACAGGGACTCCCCGAGTGTGTGTGAGAGACCGGGAATCCACGAGTTTGTGTGAGTGATAGGGAATCCCAGAGAGTCTCCGAGTGTGTGTGAGAGAATCCCAGAGTGTCCCCGAGTGTGTTTGAGAGATTGAGAATACCAGAGACTCCCCGAATGTGTGTGAGCGATGGGGAATCCCAGAGAATCCCCGAGTGTATGTGAGCGATTGGGAATCCCAGTGAGTCCCCGAGTATGTGTGAGAGTTAGGGAATCCCGGAGAGTCCCCGAGTGTGTGTGAGAGATAGGGAATTCCACAGAGTCCCAGACTGTGTGTGTGTGACAGAGAATCCCAGAGAGACCACAAGTGTGTGTGAGAGATTGGGAATCCCCGAATGTGTGTGAGAGATCGGGAATCCCAGAGAGTCCCCGAGTGTGTGTGAGTGATAGGGAATCCCAGAGAGTCCCCGAGTGTGTGAGAGAGATAGGGAATCCCAGAAAGTCCCGGAGTGTGTGAGAGAGATAGGGAAACCCAGAGTGTGTGTGAGAGATAGAGAATCCCAGGGTGTCTCGGAGTGTGTGTGAGAGATAGGGAATCCCAGAGTGTGTGTGAGAGATAAGGAATCTCAGAGTATCCCCGAGTTTGTGTGAGAGATAGGGAATCCCAGAGAGACCCCGAGTGTGTGTGATAGAATCCCAGAGAGTCCCCGAATGTGTGTGAGAGATAGGGAATCACAGAAAGTCCCCGAGTGTGTGTGAGAGACAGGGAATCCAAGAGTTTGTTTGAGAGATATGGAATCCCAGAGTTTGTGTGAGAGATAGGGAATCCCAGAGTGTGTGAGAGAGATAGGGAATCGCAGAGTGTCCCGGAGAGTGTGTGAGTGATAGGGAATCCCAGAGAGTGTGTGAGAGGTAGGGAATCCCAGGGTGTCCCGGATTGTGTGTGACAGATAGGGAATCCCAGGGTGTGTTTGAGAGATAGGGGCTAACAGAGTGTGTGAGTAAGGGAATGCCAGAGTATCTGAGAGAGATGGAATCTCAGAGATTACCAGAGTGTGTGAGAGTGAGTATCCCAGAGTGTGTGTGAGAGATAGGGAATCCCAGAGTGTCCCCGAGTGTGTGTGAGAGATAGGGAATCCCAGAGTGTGTGTGAGAGATAGGGAATCCCAGAGTGTGTGTGAGAGGCAGGGAATCCCAGAGTGTCCCCGAGTGTGTTTGAGAGATTGAGAATACCAGAGACTCCCCGAATGTGTGTGAGCGATGGGGAATCCCAGAGAATCCCCGAGTGTATGTGAGCGATTGGGAATCCCAGTGAGTCCCCGAGTGTGTGTGAGAGTTAGGGAATCCCGGAGAGTCCCCGAGTGTGTGTGAGAGATAGGGAATTCCACAGAGTCCCAGACTGTGTGTGTGTGAGAGAGAGAATTCCAGAGAGACCCCAAGGGTGTGTGAGAGATTGGGAATCCCAGAGTGTGTGTGTGAGAGAGGGAATCCCCAAATGTGTGTGAGAGATCGGGAATCCCAGAGAGTCCCCGAGTGTGTGTGAGTGATAGGGAATCCCAGAGAGTCCCCGTGTGTGTGAGAGAGATAGGGAATCCCAGAAAGTCCCGGAGTGTGTGAGAGAGATAGGGAAACCCACAGTGTGTGTGAGAAATAAGGAATCCCAGGGTGTCTCCGAGTGTGTGTGAGAGATAGGGATCCCAGAGTGTGTGTGAGAGAAACGGAATCTCAGAGTATCCCCGAGTTTGTGTGAGAGATAGGGAATCCCAGAGAGTCCCCGAGTGTGTGTGATAGAATCCCAGAGAGTCCCCGAATGTGTGTGAGAGATAGGGAATCCCAGAAAGTCCCCGAGTGTGTGTGAGAGACAGGGAATCCAAGAGTTTGTTTGAGAGATATGGAATCCCAGAGTTTGTGTGAGAGATAGGGAATCCCAGAGTGTGTGAGAGAGATAGGGAATCCCAGGGTGTGCCAGAGTGTGTGTGAGAGATAGGGAATCCCAGAGTGTCCCGGATTGTGTGTGACAGATAGGGAATCCCAGGGTGTCCCCGACTGTGTGTGAGAGATTGGGAATCCCAGAGAGTCCCCGAGTGTGTGTGAGAGATAGGGAATCCCAGAGTGTGTGTGAGAGAATCCCAGAGAGTTCCCGAGTGTGTTTGAGAGATAGAGAATCCCAGAGTGTCCCCGAATGTATGTGAGAGAGTCCCAGTGTGTCCCCGAGAGTGTGTGAGAGATTGGGAATCCCAGAGAGTGTGTGAGAGATAGAGAATACCAGAGTGTCCCGAGTGTGTTTGAGAGATAGGGAATCCCAGAGTGTCCCCGAATGTGTGTGAGAGATAGGGAATCCCAGAGTGTGTGTGAGAGTGGGAATCCCATAGAGTCCCAGAGTATGTGTGAGAGATAGGGAATCCCAGAGAGCCTCCGAGTGTGTGTGAGAGAGAGGGAATCCCAGAGAGACCCCGAGAGTGTCTGAGAGACAGGGAATTCCATAGAGTCCCGGAGTGTGTGTGATAGAGTGGGAATCCCAGAGAGTCCTCGAGTGTGTGTGAGAGATAGGGAACCTCAGAGAGTCCCCGAGTGTGTGTGAGAGATAGGGAATCCCAGAGTGTGTGTGAGAGATAGGCAATCCCAGAGAGGCCCATGGTGTGTGTGATAGAATCCCAGAGAGTAACCGAATGTGTGTGAGAGATAGGGAATCATAGAGAGTCCCCGAGGGTGTGTGAGAGATAGGGAATCCCAGAGAGTCCCCGGGTGTGTGTGAGAGATCGGGAAATCACATGCAGTCCCCGCATATGTGTGAGAGATAGGGAATCCCAGAGTTTGTTTGAGAGATAGGGAATGAATCCCAGAGAGTCCTCGAGTGTGTGAGAGAGAATCCCAGTGAGTCCCCGAGTGTGTGTGAGAGAAAGGGAATCCAAGAGTATCCCCGAATGTGTGTGAGAGATAGGTAATCCCAGAGAGAGCCCGAGTGTGTGTGACAGATGGGGAATCCCATAGTGTTTGTGAGAGTTGGGGAATCCCAGAGAGTCTCCGAGTGTGTGTGAGAGATTGGGAATCCCAGACAGACCCCGAGTGAGTGAGAGAGAAAGGGAGTCCCAGAGTATCCCCGTGTGTGTGTGACAGATGGGGAATCCCAGAGTGTTCGTGAGAGATGGGGAATCCCAGAGAGTCTCCGAGTGTGTGTGACAGATCGGGAATCCCTGAGCGTGTGAGAGAGATAGGGTAACCGCGAGTGTGTGTGAGAGATAGGAAATCCCAGAGAGTCCCCGAGTGTGTGTGAGTGATAGGGAATCCCAGAGTGTGTGTGAGATACAGGGAATCCCAGAGAGTCCCCGAGTGTCTGTAGAGATAGGGAATCCCAGAGGGTTGCCGAGTGTGTGTGTGAAATAGGGAATCCCCGAGAGTCGCCGAGTGTGTGTGAGAGATAGGGAATCCCAGAGAGTCCTCGAGTATCTGTGAGAGACAGGGAATCCCCGAGTGTGTGAGAGAGATTGGGAATCCCAGTGTGTGTGTGATAGAATCCCAGAGAGTCGGAGACTGTGTGAGAGATTGGGAATCCCAGAGAGTTCCCGAGTGTGTGTGAGAGATAGGGAATCCCAGAGTGTCCCCGAGTGTGTGTGAGAGATAGCGAATGCCAGAGAGTCCCCGAGTGTATGTGAGAGATAGGGAATCCCAGCTTGTCCCCGAGTGTGTGTGAGAGATACGTAATCCCAGAGAGTCCCCGAGTGTGTGTGAGAGATAGGGAACCCCAGAGAGTCCCCGAGTGTGTGTGAGAGATAGGGTATCCCAGGGTGTCCCGGAGTGTGTGTGAGAGATAGGGTATCCCTGGGTGTCCCCGAGTGTGTGTGAGAGATACGTAATCCCAGGGTGTCCCTGAGTGTGTCTGAGAGATAGGGAATCCCAGGGTGTACCCGCGTGTGTGTGAGAGATAGGGAATCCCAGAGTGTCCCAGAGTGTCTGTGAGAGATGGGGAACCCAGAGAGTCTCCGAGTGTGTGTGAGAGATAGGGAATCCCAGAGAGTCACCGAGTGTGTGTGACAGAATCCCAGAAAGTCCCCGAGAGTGTGTGAGTGATAGGGAATCCCAGAGAGCCTCCGAGTGTGTGTGATAGAATCCCAGAGAGTCCCCGAGTGTGTGTGATTGATAGGGAACCCCAGAGAGTCCCCGAGTGGGTGTGTTGGAATCGCAGAAAGTCCCCGAGAGTTTGTGAGAGATAGAGAATCCCCGAGTGTGTGTGAGAGATAGGGAATCCCAGAGAGTCCCCGAGTGTGTGTGAGAGATAGGGAATCCCAGATAGACCCCGAGCGCGTGAGAGAGATAGGGAATCTCCGAGTGTGTGTGAGAGACAGGGAATCCCCGAGTGTGTGATTGAGAGGCCGGGAATCCACGAGTTTGTGTGAGAGATAGGGAATTCCAGAGAGTCCCCGAGTGTGTGTGAGAGATAAGGAATCCCAGAGTGTGTGTGAGATTGGGAATGCCAGAGTGTGTGTGAGAGAGGGAATCCCACAGATTCCCAGAGTGTGTGTGAGAGATAGGGAATACCCGAGTGTGTGAGAGAGACCGGGAATCCCCGAGTTTGCGTGAGAGATAGGGAATCCCAGAGTGTGTTTCAGAGTAGAAATCCCAGAATGAATGTGGTAGAGGGAATCCCAGAGATTCCCAGAGTGTGTGTGAGAGATAGGGATTCCCAGAGTGTGTGTGAGAGATAATGAATCCCAGTGAGTACCCGAGTGTGTGTGAGAGATAGGGAATCTTAGAGAGTCCCCGTGTGTGTGTGAGAGAATCCCAGAGAGTCTCCGAATGTGTGTGAGAGATAGGGAATCCCAGAGAGTCCCCGAGTGTGTGTGAGAGATAGGGAATCGCAGAGTGTGTGTGAGAGAATCCCAGAGAGTTCCCAATTGTGTTTGAGAGATAGAGAATCCCAGAGTGTCCCCGAATGTGTGTGAGAGAATCCCAGAGAGTCTCCGAATGTGTTTGAGAGATAGTGAATCGCAGAGTGTGTGTGAGAGAATCCCAGAGAGTTCCCAAGTGTGTTTGAGAGATAGAGAATCCCAGAGTGTCCCCGAATGTGTGTGAGAGAGTCCCAGTGAGTCGGCGAGTGTGTGTGAGAGAGAGGAAATCAAAGAGAGTGTGTGAGAGATAGGGAATCCCAGAGTGTCCCCGAGTGTGTTTGAGTGATAGGGAATCCCAGAGTGTCCCCGAATGAGCGGGAGAGAGTCCCAGAGAGTCCCAGAGTGTGTGTGAGAGATAGGGAATCCCAGAGTGTGTGTGAGAGTGGGAATCCCAGAATGTGTGTGGGAGAGGGAATCCCAGAGTGTCCCTTAGTGTGTGTGAGAGATAGGGAATCCCAGAGTGTGTGTGAGAGTGGGAATCGCAGAATGTGTGTGGGAGAGGCAATCCCAGAGAGTCCCAGTGTGTGTGAGAGAGATAGGGAATCCCAAAGTGTATGGGAGAGATGGGGAATCCCAGAGAGTATCCGAGTGTGTGTGAGAGATATGGAATCCCAGAGAGTCTCCGAGTGTGTGAGAGAGAATCCCAGAGTGTCCCCGAGTGTGTTTGAGAGATTGAGAATACCTGAGACACCCCGAATGTGTGTGAGCGATGGGGAATCCCAGAGACTCCCCGAGTGTATGTGAGCGATTGGGAATCCCAGTGAGTCCCCGAGTGTGTGTGAGAGATAGGGAATTCCACAGAGTCCCAGAGTGTGCGTGTGAGAGAGAGAATCCCAGAGAGTCCCCAAGTGTGTGTGAGAGATTGGGAATCCCAGAGTGTGTGTGAGAGAGAGGGAATCCCCGAAT
>NW_025207557.1:0-3767 GCF_004010195.1 Chiloscyllium plagiosum | reverse complement strand
GTCCCCGAGTGTGTGAGAGAGATAGGGAATCCCAGAGAGTCCCGGAGTGTGTGTGAGAGATAGGGAATCCCAGAGTGTTTGTGAGAGATAGGGAATCCCAGGGTGTCTCGGAGTGTGTGTGAGAGATAGGGAATCCCAGAGTGTGTGTGAGAGATAAGGAATCTCAGAGTATCCCCGAGTTTGTGTGAGAGATAGGGAATCCCAGAGAGTCCCCGAGTGTGTGTGATAGAATCCCAGAGAGTCCCCGAATGTGTGTGAGAGATAGAGAATCCCAGAGAGTCCCCGAGTGTGTGTGAGAGACAGGGAATCCAAGAGTTTGTTTGAGAGATAGGGAATCCCAGAGTTTGTGTGAGAGATAGGGAATCCCAGAGTGTGTGAGAGAGATAGGGAATCCCAGAGTGTCCCGGAGAGTGTGTGAGTGATAGGGAATCCCAGTGTGTGTGTGAGAGGCAGGGAATCCCAGAGTGACCCCGAGTGTGTGTGAGAGATAGGGAATCCCAGAGTGTGTGTGAGAGATAGGGAATCCCAGAGTGTCCCCGAGTGTGTGTGAGAGATTGGGAATCCCAGAGTGTTTATGAGAGATAGGGAATCCCAGAGAGACCCCGAGTGTGTGTGAGAGATAGGGAATCCCAGAGTGTATGTGAGAGAATCCCAGAGAGTTCCCGATTGTGCTTGAGAGATAGAGAATCTCAGAGTGTCCCGGATTGAGTGTGACAGATAGGGAATCCCAGGGAGTGTGTGAGTGATAGGGACTCACAGAGTGTGTGAGTGAGGGAATCCAGAGTGTCTGAGAGAGATGGAATCTTAGAGATTCCCAGAGTGTGTGTGAGAGTAGGAATACCAGAGTGCGTGTGAGAGATAGGGATTCACAGAGTGTCCCCGAGTGTGTGTGAAAGATAGGGAATCCCAGAGTGTGTGTGAGAGATAGGGAATCCCAGAGAGTCCCCGAGTGTGTGTGAGAGATAGGGAATCCCAGAGTGTGTGTGAGTGAATCCCAGAGAGTTCCCGAGTGTGTTTTAGAGAAAGAGAATCCCAGAATGTCCCCGAATGTATGTGAAAAAGTCCCAGTGAGTCCCCGAGAGTGTGGGAGAGATTGGGAATCCCAGAGAGTGTGTGAGAGATAGAGAATCCCAGAGTGTCCCCGAGTGTGTGTGAGAGATAGGGAATCCCAGAGTGTGTGTGAGAGTGGGTATCCCAGAGAGTCCCAGAGTGTGTGTGAGAGATAGGGTATCCCAGAGTGTGTGTGAGAGTGGGAATCCCAGAAAGTGTGTGGGAGAGAGAATCTCAGAGAATCCCAGAGTGTGTGTGAGAGATAGGGAATCCCAGAGAGTACCCGAGTGTGTGTGAGAGATAGTGAATTCCAGAGAGTCAATCCCAGAGAGTCCTCGAGTGTGTGAGAGAGAATCCCAGTGAGTCCCCGAGTGTGTGTGAGAGAAAGGGAATCCAAGAGTATCCCCGAATGTGTGTGAGAGATAGGTAATCACAGAGAGAGCCCGAGTGTGTGTGACAGATGGGGAATCCCAGAGTGTTTGTGAGAGTTCGGGAATCCCAGAGACTCTCCGAGTGTGTGTGAGAGATTGGGAATCCCAGACAGACCCCGAGTGTGTGTGAGAGAAAGGGAGTCCCAGAGTAGCCCCGAATGTGTGTGAGTGATAGGGAATCCCAGAGAGTCCCCGAGTGTGTGTGACAGATGGGGAATACCAGAGTGTTCGTGAGAGATGGGGAATCCCAGAGAGTCTCCGAGTGTGTGTGACAGATCGGAAATCCCCGAGCGTGTGAGAGAGATAGGGTAACCCCGAATGTGTGTGAGAGATAGGAAATCCCAGAGTGTCCCCGAGTGTGTGTGAGTGATAGGGAATCCCAGAGTGTGTGTGAGATAGAGGGAACCCCAGAGAGTCGCCGAGTGTCTGTGAGAGATAGGGAATCCCAGAGGGTTGCCGAGTGTGTTTGTGAAATAGGGAATCCCAGAGAGTCGCCGAGTGTGTGTGAGAGATAGGGAATCCCAGAGAGTCCCCGAGTATGTGTGAGAGACAGGGAATCCCCGAGTGTGTATGGGAGATTGGGAATCCCATTGTGTGTGTGATAGAATCCCAGAGAGTCGCAGACTGTGTGTGAGAGATAGGGAATCCCAGAGAGTCGCAGACTGTGTGTGAGAGATAGGGAATCCCAGAGAGTTCCCGAGTGTGTGTGAGAGATAGGGAATCCCAGAGTGTCCCCGAGTGTTTGTGAGAGATAGCGAATCCCAGAGAGTCCCCGAGTGTATGTGAGAGATAGCGAATCCCAGCTTGTCCCCGAGTGTGTATGAGAGATACGTAATCCCAGGGAGTCCCCGAGTGTGTGTGAGAGATAGGGTATCCCAAGGTGTCCCCGAGTGTGTGTGAGAGATAGGGTATCCCAGGGTGTCCCCGAGTGTGTGTGAGAGATAGGGAATCCCAGGGTGTACCCTAGTGTGTGAGAGAGATAGGGAATCCCAGAGTGTCCCAGAGTGTGTGTGAGAGATGGGGAACCCAGAGAGTCTCCGAGTGTGTGTGAGAGATAGGGAATCCCAGAGACAACCGAGTGTGTGTGACAGAATCCCAGAAAGTCCCCGAGAGTGTGTGAGTGATAGGGATTCCCAGAGAACCTCCGAGTGTGTGTGATAGAATCCCAGAGAATCCCCGAGTGTGTGTGAGTGATAGGGAATCCCAGAGAGTCCCCGCGTGTGTGTGAGAGATAGGGAATCCCAGATAGACCCCGAGCGCGTGAGAGAGATAGGGAATCGCCGAGTGTGTGTGAGAGACAGGGAATCCCCGAGTGTGTGTGAGTGACCGGAATCCACGAGTTTGTGTGGGAGATAGGGAATTCCAGAGAGTCCCCGAGTGTGTGTGAGTGATAAGGAATCCCAGAGTGTGTGTGAGATTGGGAATGCCAGAGTGTGTGTGAGAGAGGGAATCCCACAGATTCCTAGAGTGTGTGTGAGAGATAGGGAATTCCCGAGTGTGTGTGAGAGACCGGGAATCCCCGAGTTTGTGTGAGAGATAGGGAATCCGTGAGTGTGTGTCAGAGTAGAAATCCCAGAATGTGTGTGGGAGAGGGAATCCCAGAGATTCCCAGAGTGTGTGTGAGAGATAGGGATTCCCAGAGTGTGTGTGAGAGATAATGAATCCCAGTGAGTACCCGAGTGTGTGTGAGAGATAGGGAATCTTAGAGAGTCCCCGTGTGTGTGAGAGAGAATCCCAGAGAGTCTCCGAATGTGTGTGTGTGAGAGGGAAGCCCAGAGTTTCCCAAGTGTGTTTGAGAGATAGGGAATCCAAGAGTGTGTGTGAGAGATAGGGAATCCGAGAGAGTCCCCGAGTGTGTGGGAGAGATGGGGAATCGCAGAGTGTGTGTGAGAGAATCCCAGAGAGTTCCCAAGTGTGTTTGAGAGATAGAGAATCCCAGAGTGTCCCCGAATGTGTGTGAGAGAGTCCCAGTGAGTCGGCGAGTGTGTGTGAGAGAGAGCGAATCAAAGAGAGTGTGTGAGAGATAGGGAAACCCAGAGTGTCCCCGAATGTGCGGGAGAAAGTCCCAGTGAGTCCACGAGTGTTTGTGAGAGATAGGGAATCCCAGAGAGTCCCCGAGTGTGTGTGAGAGATTGGGAATCCCAGAGTGTCTGTGAGAGTGGGAATCGCAGAATGTGTGTGGGAGAGACAATACCAGAGAGTCCCAGTGTGTGTGTGAAAGACAGGGAATCCCAAAGTGTATGAGAGAGATGGGGAATCCCAGAGAGTACCCGAGTGTGTGTGAGA
>NW_025207556.1:6304-13066 GCF_004010195.1 Chiloscyllium plagiosum | reverse complement strand
ACTGTCAGAGGGTCAGTACTGAGGGAGTGGCCACTGTCCCCCTGAGTCCTGAACTGACATTGACCTGAGTGAACATGTCTGAACCCAGTTGTCTGGCCGTGCCGATGTTCCTGGTTTTCGGCCCAAGCTGTGTGCTCTTTGCCTGCTCTGTTTAGTACTTGACAACAGTGATTACATTTGAAAAGGACTGCAATGAGTTTGCTCCGTCCTGTGACTGTGAAAGAAATAGGCTGTGTTCTTTCTCAGGAGGCTCTTAAGCTCCTGGAACAGCCACTACCTCAATCCAACTGCAGCCTTCAGTCAACAACTGTCTCCTGACACTAACTGTCACCAAGCACATTACTTTGTAAACCATTCTACCCCTATTATTGCCCTTGAGCCATGTGCCCTCTGTGATACCATCGGAGGGCTATTCCCGTCAGATCCTTACCTGGAGCCGAAACCAATCCAGTCGGAATCCTTTGAAATTAAATTCCTCTCCATTTTCAACTGCAAATCATTAAACAGGGATAAAGAAAGCGAATTTTTGTTAGAGCAACAGTGCCTCTTGTCCAGCTTCAAGTCTCTCCCCCTCAAATCCCCTCCTCCTGACTATGATCATGAAGAGAACATAAAACTGCAACAGCTGAAGGGTTAGGTTAATATCGGAATCAAATAAACCTGCCGCGCTGAAAGAGGCCATTTGGCCCATCACGTGTGTGCGTGCCAGTCGGCGTGGAACATTTGGACTATCTTCCACTTTCCGATGGTGAGACGAGAGCTGGGTCGGCTTCAGCTGTTCAAACCCCTGTCACAGTGGGGTTCGCAAACGGGGGAGTGAGTGTCTTCGCCTCCCTCCTGTTCTGGAACCATTCAACGATTCTGTCTGACCCAGGAGCAGGATTGGAGCACAAAGCCACAGCCCCACCCCGCAACCGTTTCTGAAAAGAAAAGCCCCTGAGAGGATCCAAAGCGCCAATCCGAATGAGAAGCAGGCCATTCGGCCCCTCCAGCCTCCAGTCAGCTCATGGCTGATTTCCTGGCGCTCTGCACTCCTGCTATTCCCAGAACCCCCTTGACTTTCCTTGTGAATCAAGTGTCTATTACCATTTCCTCCAGGAGGTGATAGTGAGGTGGTCGTCCCACTGGACTGGTAATCCAGAGCTGCTGCACTCATGTCCTAGGGACAATGTTTGGAATCCCACCGTGACATTTGAATTCAATGAAAAGGTAGCCTAACATTGACTATGCCAGAGAAACCCATCTGGGGCACTAATGTCTGTTCGGGAAGGAAATCTGCTGACCTTGCTTGGTCTGGGCCGACATGGGACTCCAGAGCAATGGGCAATAATGTTGGCAGTAATAACTCAGGAAGGGGATATAATTTATTGTTGAACACCAAAATACTGCTCATGGCTAGTTCCAGCCCAAGACAGACATCCTTGGGTTTACTTTAGTTTTAATCTCATATCCAGAGATGCTGTTACACACGACTTTCCCACCACCAAATCCCTCTGACCTTTTTTATTGGTTCTTAACTATTAACCAGTGAATCACCCGTGTGGCCAATTAGATATTATGGACAATACAAGCTATCAAAGATGAGGGGGAAGGAGGGAGAGAGGGGCTCAATCAAAATGGGGTTGGAGGGAGGAATAAAGTATTGTCCCGTCCCACCTCCCCATCTCCCCCCTGCCACATGATGCCCATCTCTGCCTAAGGGCATTGATGGATCCCATGTTCTCCCAGTGGGTCTGATTTAGAAAGGGCTCAGGTGATGAGTTCCAGGTGGACAGATCATTGCCTGTTACCATGGGAACACATACTCAATGAGTTCCATGAGGAGATGAATCAGTCATGCCCCATGGAGGGGTTAGACGCTGGGGGTGGGGGTGGTAGGGTGACAGAATTACAAAGATCTGAGGAGAAAGTTCTCTTCATCTTGGGCTTAAATGGCAGACCCTTATTTTCGGACCCTCCCTTCCTCTGCGTTCTAGTCTCTCCCACATGGGGAGACATCCTCTCAGCATCGACCCTGCCACCTCCCCTCAGGATCTTCTCCGTTTCAATAAGATCACCTCTCATTCTTCCAAGCATCTCTGGGCACAGGTCCGACCTGTCTCGAAGTTTCCTCAGAAGGCAATCGCGTTCCCTCCCCACCCCGTGTCCTGGCTACCAGTCAAGTGAAGACAGAGCTGACTGCTTTATCCCCAACTCTGAAAGCTTACCTTGTTTGATATTCAGCGACGTCATACTATTCACAAAGGATGACATAATCACAGACTCTTCCTCAGGACAAACAGAGAGGTTCTGAAAAGATGCAGGCAAAAATATTTCCAGTCAGCTCCTCGGCGCCACTTGTGGGAAGAAGCTATGCAGTGGAGAACATCGTATAAATGGCACATTTCTTTTCATTCTTTTTGTTATGCCCAGAGCAGAGAGCTCTTAAATTGCTTTTCAAGTTGTGCTATCTTGTTTAAATTCTCGCCTTTCCGATTGGACTCAAACTAGCTGCCAACCAACTGCTTCGGAAAAGTTCCAAGATAAAAGTGACCGCTTCACCATCTCCTGGAGTGGCATACTCCTTGCGTTGGGTAAGCCAACAGACGTTTATATCCAGCGGTCCAGGGTCCCCATTCACACCCTGTCCTAATGACACCTCCGACAAAACACAATGGGGTTTGAGGAAGAGCATCAAGCCTCCTGTGTGGCTAAGTCTGAAACCCCACTCACATGACTGAAGCTGTTAGTTTGTTTGAATCACACACTGTTTCACTTCTTTCACCACAACTGCTTGCAACACCAGAAGAGCAGTCAGCTCCAGGATGACCCACTGCCTGCCCCTGCTATCAATTTCCCTCTCGAGTCTCGGCTCTTCACGTGCAAAGTCAACCAATCCTCAGGTTACAGCTACTGTGACGAAAACCAAAAGTGCTGGAGAAGCTCAGCAGGTCTGGCAGCGTCCATTGAAGAGAGAGACAGAGCTAGCCTTTCGGATCGAGCGACTCTTCTCCAGAACACTGAGCTCTGAAGAAAGGTGGCGGGACCTGAAACGTTACTTCTGCTTTCTCTCTCTCTCCGGGAATGCTGCCAGATCTGCTGAGTGTCTCCAGCACTTTCGGTTTATGTTTCAGACTTCCAGCGTCCACAGTCCTCATTTCTGTCTAGCGTTTGTCCCTTCACCTGCAAGTCTCCTGCAGCTGAGCTTCTGTGAAAGGGGTGGTTAACTGAAAGGTCATACTGGATTTGCTAATTCACATGAAATAATTCTGATATATTTTGCCTGAAATCATTTCTTTCTCAGATGCCTGTGTGTGAGAATGGGTGTTATGAGCCATGCCCCCTGGATTTTGAATGCTGCAGTGAACCCTAATTTGCTTTAATCCTGAAGCATTTGTGGTGAGCTCCTTTGAAATTGGAATCACTGCAGTGTGGAAGCAGACCATTCAGCCCATCGAGTCAATACCGACCACCCCCCCCCACCCCCCCGCTCCTCACCAAAGGGCGACCCATCCAACCTGACCCTATCCCAGCATTTCCCATGGCAAATGCACAAACCTGCACATCCCTGGACACTATGGAGCAATTTCCCGTGCACTTTGGATTGTAGGAGGAAACTGGAGGAAACCCACACAGACACGGGGAGAATGTGCAAACTCCACACAGTCGCCCGAGGCTGGAATCGAACCTGGGTCGCTGGCGCCGTGAGGCAGCAGTGCTACCCACCAAGCCACCGTGGACTTGGGTTCAGAGTCCTCTCTCCTGCAGATGTAATCACACTGTCCAACCCTGTTCCCCACCTGATCCTAGTCCCACTGATCCTGAAGGTAGTCACTATTCATTCAGGGCAGCAAGGTGGCTCAGTGGTTAGCACTGCGGCCTCACAGTGTCAAGGACATGGGTTCAATCCCAACCACAGGTGACTGCCTGTGTGGAGTTTGTACATTCTCCCCGTGGCTGCGTCGGTTTCCTCCGGGTGCTCCGGTTTCCTCCCAAAGTCCATAGATGTGCAGGTTAGGGTGAATTGGCCATGTTAAATTGTCCCATAGTGCCAAGGGATGTTCAGGTGAGGGTGGATTGGCCATGCTAAATTGTCCCATAGTGCCCAGGGATGTGCAGGTTAGGGTGGATTGGCCATGCTAAATTGTCCAATAGTGCCCAGGGATGTGCAGGTTAGGGAGGATTGGCCATGCTACATTGCCCCATAGTGTCCAGGGATATGCAGGTTAGGGTGGATTGGCCATGCTAAATTGTCCCATAGTGCCCAGGGATGTGCAGGTTAGGGGGGATTGGCCATGCTAAATTGTCCCATAGTGCCCAGGGATGTGCAGGTTAGGGTGGATTGGTCATGCTAAATTGTCCTGTAGTGTCCAGGGATGTGCAGGTTAGGGTGGATTGGCCATGCTAAATTGTCCTGTAGTGTCCAGGGATGTGCAGGTTAGGGTGGATTGGCCATGCTAAATTGTCCCATCGTGCCCATCGCTGTGCAGGTTAGGGTGGATTGGCTATGCTAAATTGTCCCATAGTGCCCAGGGATGTGCAGGTTAGGGTGGATTGGCCATGCTAAATTGTCCCATAGTGCCCAGGGATGTGCAGGTTAGGGTGGATTGGCCGTGCTAAATTGTCCCATAGTGCCCAGGGATGTGTAGGTTAGGGTGGATTGGCCATGCTCAAATGTGTCATAGTGTCCAGGGATGTGCAGGTTAGGGTGGGTTGGCCATGCCAAAATGGCCCATAGTGTCCAGGGATGTGCAGGTTAGGGTGGATTGGCCATGCTAAATTGTGTCATAGTGCCCAGGGATGTGCAGGTTAGGGTGGATTGGCCATGCTAAATTGTCCCATAGTGCCCAGGGATGTGCAGGTTAGGGTGGATTGGCCATGCTAAATTGTCCCATAGTGCCCAGGGATGTGCAGGTTAGGGTGGATTGGCCATGCTAAATTGTCCCATAGTGCCCAGGGATGTGCAGGTTAGGGTGGATTGGCCATGCTAAATTGTCCCATAGTGCCCAGGGATGTGCAGGTTAGGGTGGATTGGCCATGCTAAATTGTCCCATAGTGCCCAGGGATGTGCAGGTTAGGGTGGATTGGCCATGCTAAATTGTCCCATAGTGCCCAGGGATGTGCAGGTTAGGGTGGATTGGCCATGCTAAATTGTCCCATAGTGCCCAGGGATGTGCAGGTTAGGGTGGATTGGCCATGCTAAATTGTCCCATAGTGCCCAGGGATGGTACAGGTTAGGGTGGATTGGCCGTGCTAAATTGTCCCATAGTGCCCAGGGATGTGCAGGTTAGGGTGGATTGGCCGTGCTAAATTGTCCCATAGTGCCCAGGGATGTGCAGGTTAGGGTGGATTGGCCATGCTAAATTGTCCCATAATGCCCAGGGATGTGCAGGTTAGGGTGGATTGGCCATGCTAAATTGTCCCATAGTGTCCAGGGATGTGCAGGTTAGGGTGGATTGGCCATGCTAAATTGTCTAGGAGAAAGTGAGGACCGCAGACGCTTGAGATCAGAGCTGAAAATGTGTTGCTGGAAAAGCGCAGCAGGTCAGGCAGCATCCAAGGAGCAGGAGAATCGACGTTTCATCCTGAAGAAGGGCTCATGCTGCGCTTTTCCAGCAACACATTTTCAGCTCATGCTAAATTGTCCCATTACGTCCAGGGATGTGCAGGTTGCGGCAGTTAGGCCCGGGGTAAATGTAGAATAATAGGGTATGGGAATGGGTCCGTGTGGATTACTCTTCAGAGGGTCGGTGTGGATGTGTTGGGCCGAAGGGCCTGTTTCCACACTCTCGGGATTCTATTCTATGATGACCTGTGCTTATCCTCTGTGAACCCTTCCTTTCGACGCATTTACCTGAATTGTTTCATTGAGAACAACTGCATCGAAGTGGGCCAGATACAGGACAAAGTAACGTTGAATTATCTTCTTGTACTTGTGCAGCAGCCCTCGCAGTTCCTCCATCACAAACATCAACTCGGCGATGTTACTGAAACAGAAGCAGCGTAATGGTAATCAGCAAGCCCTCTCCTTAATCCCAGGGCCCTGTGGCTGCTCACCAGAGTTGCCAAACTGTTCCTGCTCATTAAAGCAATCGAGAATCAGAGGGCACAGATTGGAAGGGTGGTGGAAGGGTGACGTGAGGAAATGCTTTCTCATCCCAGCGAGCAGTTCGGGCGTGAATTGCAATGCCTGGGAACGTGGTGGAGGGCAGGTCCAATGGAGACATTCAAGAGGGGACTGGACAATGAGTGGGGATAGAAATGGGGCAGTAGGGGATATGCGGGAAAGGGCATAAGGGGGATAGAACGGAACTGGATAGTATAGCCAGTGGACTCGATGGCCTCCTCCTGCACCGTTGTCATGTAACGCTCCTGTGAAGGGTCACCAGACTGAATCCTGGCATGGTCGGCTTGTCTTAGGAGGAGACTGGGCCTGCAGAGTGAGAGACAATTTTGCCATAGAGAAGTACGGACATCCTGACAGGGCTTGACCGTGGAGATGGGGGAAGGACCTGAAGAGAGAGCTAAGAGCAGCAAGGAGGGGACATGAAAGGTCCTTAGTTGGTAGGATTAGGGAAAACCCTAGGCTTTCCTATAGGTATGTCAGGAATAAAAGAATGACTAGGGTAGGAATAGGTCCAGTCAAGGATAGTAGTGGGAAGTCACGTGTGGAGGCTGAAGATATTGGGGAGACACTGAATGAATACTTTTCATCAGTATTCAATCAGGAACAGGACATTATTGTCAATGTGAATACTGAGTCACAATTAAGTAGAATGGACG
>NW_025207556.1:1940-5227 GCF_004010195.1 Chiloscyllium plagiosum | reverse complement strand
TCGGCGCAACATCGAGGGCCGAAGGGCCTGTACTGCGCTGTATTCTTCTATGTTCTATATGTTCTATAATACCCCACCCCAGCTGTCAGGGTAATGGAGTAATAGGAGGTTTTGAAATGAGGGGATATAGTCTCAGGAAAAGTGGGTGTCCCTTCAACACTGGGATGAAGAGGGATAATGCCACACGAAGGGAATTTTTGGAACACCCCCCCCCCCCCCCACCGCTCCACCCCAACCGTAGATTGGGGCCGGAGATGTTCCGCCATTGATTACTGCCTTCACCTGTCCACGTAGTCTTCCGGACTCTTGGTTTTGGTGATGTTTTCGGCGTGACGTACGAGCCAAGAAATCTCATCGCGGGAAAACGACAGAGCCATGAAGACGAAGAGGATCTGGACGGAGGAGAGAAAGAGCTTTGGAAGACTCCCCAGTCAGCTTGGCTGGTAACAGTGGCCTTCGACACAAGGTCTGGGGTGGGGGCGGAGGGGAGGTGACGGAAAACAAACACAGGCCTCACAGGCCTGAGCTCGTGGCCTTCTCGAGGTGGGTGGGCAAGGGGAGTGAGACAATCATCGCTCCTCAGTATTCAGCGACACTTCCTGTTGGATCATCAAGCACAGAGGGTGCTCAGGTGAACCGGTGATACTACTGTCGCTAAATAGCCTGGTGCCCGTCACCCCTTCGGCTTGCCTGATGGATAACGGGGGAGGGTGCCCAGTACCTGCCCAACAATGCCCAAACCCCAGGACTGGGCAATGCCAGTGGGACCAGGCGCCAGGTTCGGCAGCATGCACACTGATACAGCACAGCTCCACGGGAACACACTCCTGAGTCCCAGTAAAGGAACAAATCCCATCCAACACAATGACCAGGATGCTCGGGCAGCCATCTTCATTGAGAAAGCCGAGTGTCAGGTCCCATACCAGGCCTGGAGTGGGCAATGATTAGGGTCGACACGCCAATGCAGTATTGAGGGAGCACTGCGCTGCCTGAGGGGCAATCATTCAGTCAACACTATCAGGGTTCAACACAGGTATTGACTGGAGTAGGCCAGGCCGAGGGGTGGGGATGAAACTCTGGGCCCAGTTTGCACCATCCCTCCTCTGACGATGACAACAGCACCTCGTACGAACACGCATAAAATCCGAGCGGGGGCTCTATTACCTTGGGTCCCAGCAGGCCAGGTTCTTCGGCGAGGATGATGCTGAGTTCCTTCACCGTGCTCCTCAGGAAGAGACGCCTCTCTCGGTGTAAGTTCCCACTAGACAGACAGCACAAGTCAATGGGCCCTGTTCCCTGTTCACTCCCACCCACATTCCCCCGTGGCAAGGTTGAAGCCAATGCTCATTAGAGCCACAGCTCAGTCAGGATGCCAGCTTCCGCCCCCAATTCCACCGCCTGCCGTGCTCGGGCACCACCGCGTGGGATCGCCACAGTGGTGGTTGGGAATGCCATTCAACTGCACACGGCAAAGCTGATTTTCCCTGGCTCGCAGTATCCGTGGCAATGTGGTGAATCCCGAGGCTAAGATCATTTGGGAAAGTCTGCTGCAGGGTCAGGGATATTTTGACAGGTAACTTTAAAAGCTTTAGGCAGCTTCAAATGGTGTATGATGATTTATAGAGTGATGTTCATAAAAAAAATCATGGAATTCTGACAGTGTGGATTCAGCCCACCAAGTCCACACTGACCCTCCCAAGAGTACCCCACCCAGACCCATTCCCCTACTGTGTTGCTCTACATTTCTCCCTGACTAATCCCCCCTAACCTGCACATCCCTGGGCACTATGGGACAATTTAGCATGGCCAATCCACCCTAACCTGCACATCCCTGGGCACTATGGGACAATTTAGCACGGCCAATCCACCCTAACCTGCACATCCCTGGGCACTATGGGACAATTTAGCACGGCCAATCCACCCTAACCTGCACATCCGTGGGCACTATGGGACAATTTAGCACGGCCAATCCACCCTAACCTGTACATCCCTGGGCACTATGGGACAATTTAGCACGGCCAATCCACCCTAACCTGCACATCCGTGGGCACTATGGGACAGTTTAGCATGGCCCAGTCACCTTAACCTGCACATCCCTGGGCACAACGGGACAACGTTGTTGTGGTTGTGTTCGCCGAGCTGGGAATTTGTGTTACAGACGTTTCGTCCCCTGTCTAGGTGACATCCTCAGTGCTTGGGAGCCTCCTGTGAAGCGCTTCTGTGTCGTTTCCTCCGGCATTTGTAGTGGTATAAAGCGAACAGAACCACAATAACGAGCACCCGAGCTACAAATCCTCTCACAAACGTTGAACTGTGGGACAACTTTGCACGGCCATTTCACCTAAGCTGCATATCTTTGGACTGTGGGAGGAAACCCACACAGAGAGAATGTGCAAACTCCACACAGACAGTCACCTGAGGCTGGAATCGAACCCGGGACCCTGGGGCTGTGAGGCAGCAGTGCTAACCACTGAGCCACCCGTGCGCCTCCCCCCATCTCCCAACCATTTTAATGCTCTGATTGATCATAGGGCTCTGTCCTTCAAACGTAGGTGAACAATTAATGGGCGGCACGGTGGTTAGCACTGCTGCCTCGCAGCGCCAGAGACCCGGGTTCAATTCCCGACTCAGGCGACTGACTGTGTGGAGTTTGCACATTCTCCCCGTGTCTGCGTGGGTTTCCTCCGGGTGCTCCGGTTTCCTCCCACAGTCCAAAGATGTGCAGGTTAGGTGAATTGGCCATGCTAAATTGCCCGTAGTGTTAGATAAGGGGTAAATGTAGGGGTATGGGTGGGTTGCGCTTCGGCGGGTCGGTGTGGACTTGTTGGGCCGAAGGGCCTGTTTCCACACTGTAATCTAATCTAATCTAATCTAATCTAATCTAATAAAGTGACCAGCATTGTAAGTGTTCATATGCATGAGAGCATTTCATCCAGTGGATAAACCCCTCTTGTGCATTCAACTCCAAACCTCTGATTTGAAGGAGTCAAAAGATACTGCAGAGTATTTATAGTCTTCCTCTCTCTCACTCACCCTTTCACTCTCTCTGACCCTGTTTCCCTCTCTTTGTGCAATCTCCCTACCAGTCTCTCACTCCATCTCTCCCTGACACTGTCCATTGTTCTCACTCTCTTTCTCTGTCACTATTTGTCTCACCCCCTCCTCTCACAATCACTATCTGTCTCTCTCTCTCTCTCTCTCTCTCTCAATCACTGTCTGTCTTTGTCACTGTCTCTCCCTCTCCCTTGGTCACTATCTGTCTCTGTCCCTCCCTCTAAGTCGGAGGC
>NW_025207556.1:0-634 GCF_004010195.1 Chiloscyllium plagiosum | reverse complement strand
TCCAAAACTTCCACATCCTTCCTATAGTGTGGGGACCAGAACTGCACACAACACTCCAAATGTGGCCACAGTAATGTTTTATACAGCTGTAACGTGACCTGCCACCTTGTATACTCAGTGCCCTGCCTGATGAAGGTAAACATGCTGTATTGCCCTCTTTACCACCTTACCCACGTGTGCTGCCCCTTTCAGGGAGCTGTGGGCTTGTACCCCAAGATCCCTCCGGATATCAATGCTCCGAAGCGTCCTGCCCTTTACTCTATACTTTGTGCATGTATGTTTGAGTTCCCAGAATGCATCATTGTATTTGTTACCTTTTCGAAGTAGCTTCTTCTCGACATTCCTTAAGGTCGGCAATGCGCTTACTGTATCTGAAAGATCAGAGCCCACAATCACATCACTAAACCACAGCACCATTCAGGAGGAAAGGGAGAGAAATCACAGCTCAGGGAAAGGTACTCAGCAACAATCAAACAGGGTTAGATACAGAGTAAAGCTCCCTCTACACTGTCCCCATCAAACACACCCAGGACAGGGACCGCACGGGGTTAGATACAGAGTAAAGCTCCCTCTACACTGTCCCCCCATCAAACACTCCCACGATAGGGACAGCACGGGGTTGGATACAGAGTAA
>NW_025207555.1:9384-13064 GCF_004010195.1 Chiloscyllium plagiosum | reverse complement strand
AAGTTTTCAAGCAAATCCAATTTATTCAATTTGATTACAGAAGAGTCAACTTGATGATTTTCAATTTTTGAATTACTCTCTTATTTGCTCCGTCCCTAATTCTTTCATCGCTATAAATATGCTTCACCCTGTCTATCCTCCCTGTCATAGTTTTGCTTTAATATATATTTTTAGATTAGAGTGTGGAAACAGGCCCTTCGGCCCAACAAGTCCACACCCACCCACCGAAGCGAAACCCACCCATTCCCCTACATTTACCCCTTACCTAACACTACAGGCAATTTAGTATGGCCAATTCACCTGACCCTGCACATCTTTGGACTGTGGGAGGAAACCAGAGCACCCTGAGGAAACCCACGCAGACACGGGGAGAACGTGCAAACTCCACATAGTCAGTCGTCTGAGTCGGGAATTGAACCCGGGTCTCTGGCGCTGTGAGACAGCAGTGCTAACCACTGTGCCACCATGCCGCCCACTTTTTTCTTAATATACTCACTTTTATTTCTTTTGGCTGGAGAATTCACTGCATAGTTCATCTTTTATTTGTTTATTTGTGTGCAAATTTGTGATGCCTGTGACATTTCCTGCAAATGTGTTCATCTGGGATAGCTCATGTGTCATTGACTCCCCACAAACTGCAGGATGTACATTCCACACGGTGTAGCTGTCCTGCCATTCTGTAACTGTAGACACTAGTATGGAAGGTGTTAGCTATGAAAAGAGGTCGGGGAGGTCAGGATTGTTTTCATTAGAAAAAAGGAGATTGAGGGGGGGGGAACCTGATTGAGATCTACAAAATCATGAAGGTATGGGCAGGGTAGATAGAGATAAGCTTTTTCCCACGGTGACTAGTATGGAAGGTGTTAGCTATGAAAAGAGGTCGGGGAGGTCAGGATTGTTTTCATTAGAAAAAAGGAGATTGAGGGGGGGGAACCTGATTGAGATCTACAAAATCATGAAGGGTATGGGCAGGGTAGATAGAGATAAGCTTTTTCCCACGGTGAGGAATTCAATAATGAGAGGTCACTTGTTCAAGGTGACAGGAGAAAAATTTAAGGGGGATACACATGGAAAGTACTTTACACAAAGGGTGGTAGGTGCCTGAAACACGTTGCCAGCAGAGGCAGTAGAGGCAGGCACGGTAGATTCATTTAAGATGCATTTGGACAGATGCATGAGTAGGTGGGGAGCAGAGAGATATAGATCCTAAGGAATTGAGCGACAGGTTTAGACAGTGGCTTTGGATCGGCACAGGCTTGGAGGGCCTAAAGGCCTGTCCTGGGCTGTAAAGTTTCCTAGTTCTTCTTTGTTCTTTGTTGCTGGTGGCATTTGATGGAGATTGAGGAATGGAAGGGCGGTTTGTCCAGCAGTCAGATGCACTGGTCATCATTTTGGTAATGAGGACATCCTTTAGGTCTTGGGATCAAACAATAACATAGTTAATCACGTGCCAATGCTTTGATTTTGGATGCCTCCAAGAAATCTTGAATTTGTCTTTTTGGTGGAACAGTGTGTTGGTAATGACGAGGTGGTGTTCTGCACATTTGGTGAACAGAAGAATCCCATTGGAGTTGCAAATCCTGACTTCTTGCTTTCCAGAGTTGGGCAGCTTTTCCAACCTTCACATGCAGTCTCCAAGAAGGATAACCTATCTTCCTGAGGGCTGATTTGGAGGTGCCCGTTTTGGACTGGGGTATACAGAGTTAAAAATCACACAACACCAGGTTATAGTCTAAGGTTTATTTGGAAGCACTAGCTTTCAGAACGCTGCTCCTTCATCAGGTGGTTGTGGAGAATAAGATTGTAGGACACAGAATTTATAGCAAAAGTTTACCGTGTGATGTAACGGAAATTATACATTGAAAAAGACCTGGATTGTTTGTTAAGTCTCTCATCTTTTAGAATGACCATGTTGGTTTCAGTTCTTTCATATGTAAATCCCAGGACTTTTTAAAAAAGTTACATTCTCAAGCGAACTTGAACAATTGGTGTTATGTCGGCCCAGATAATGCATTGAAGGTGTGAGGTGCCCTGTGTGAGACTGTCTGTGCCGAAACGTTCAGACTGATTCTAATCGGAAAAAGGGATTTATAGAATCTTACATGGACTGATGCAATTTTTGAGCAAAGTAAAATATAATTGTGCAAGTACAAATTCACCCCACAAACTTATATATGTGTGTGTGCAAGCGGGGAGGAGGTATGAGTGTCTGAGAGTGTGCGTCTGTATGAGTGTGCCTATAGTGTATGACTGTGGTGCATTGGGGTCATCTGTAGGGTAACATGAACCCAAGGTCCCGGTTGAGGTCATCTCCATGGGTACCAACCCCATTTGAATGGCCTCAACTGGGACCTTGGGTTTGATGTCACAATACAGATGACCCCCTACTGCACTGCAGACAGACAGACAGACAGACACACATACACACACGTACTCACACATACACTCCCACACTCTCACAGACTTATACCCCTTTACACTCATACACGCATTATCTGGGCCGACATAACACCAATTGTTCAAGTTCGCTTGAGAATGTAACTTTTTAAAAAAGTCCTGGGATTTACATATGAAAGAACTGAAACCAACATGGTCATTCTAAAAGATGAGAGATTAGAATCAATCTGAACATTGAGGCACAGACAGCCTCACACAGGGCACCTTACATCTTCAATGCACTATCTGGGCCAACAAGGCACCTATTACATAGGACATTACAGCGCAGTACAGGCCGTTCGGCCTTCGATGTTGCGCCGACCTGTGAAATTAATCTGTTGCCCATCTAACCAACACCGTTCAAATGTATGTCCAATGCCCATTTAAATGCCCTTAATGTCAGCAAGTCCACTACTGTTTCAGGCAGGCCGTTCCACACTGCTACTACTCTCTGAGTAAAGAAACTACCCCTAATATCTGTCCTAAATCTATCATCCCTCAATTTAAAGCTATGTCCCCTCGTGTCCCTTCACCATCTGAGGAAAAAGGCTCTCACTGTCCACCCTATCTAACCCTCTGATTATCTTATACGTCTTGATTAAATCACCTCTCAACCTTCTTCTCTCCAACGAAAACAGCCTCGGTTCCCTCAGCCTTTCCTCATAAAACCTTCCCTCCATACCAGGTAACATCCGAGTAAATCTCCTCTGAACCCTTTCCATAGCTTCCACATCCTTCCGATAATAAGGTGACCAGAACTGCATGCAGTGCTCCAGAAGCGGCCTTACCAGTGTCTTGTACAGCTGAAGCATGACCTCGTGGCTCTGAAACTCAATCCCCCGACCAATGTTTTGCATCAGAGAGCGGCAGGAGCTGGGCGGAAGTGAAGGCAGAGCGCAAAGCCGGTCGGGAAGGTAAGTGATTGTTATTTGAGTGGGTGTGTTCTAGACCCCAGGTCCTACGCCCTTGCCTTGAAGCCTACTTTTCCAAGCCACGCATCCCAAGTCATGCCTCACCGCATCATAGCGCAAAGCCGGTCGGGAAGGTAAGTGATTGTTATTTGAGTGGGTGTGTTCTAGACCCCAGGTCCTACGCCCTTGCCTTGAAGCCTACTTTTCCAAGCCACGCATCCCAAGTCATGCCTCACCGCATCATAATTTCCCTGCCCCCAGCTATAACTCTTGCCCTGCAGTGCACACTTATCCCTCTCCATCACTAGAGTAAAAGTCACCGAATTGTGGTCA
>NW_025207555.1:6086-6868 GCF_004010195.1 Chiloscyllium plagiosum | reverse complement strand
TAACTGTTCATCTACCAACATCAATGGTACCTGTAACATTCATCTCCCAAAATCAACATTTCCTGTAACTGTTCATCTACCAACATCAATGGTACCTGTAACCATTCATCTACCAAAATCAACATTTCCTGTAACTGTTCATCTACCAACATCAATGGTACCTGTAACGATTCATCTACCAACATCGATGTTACCTTTCACCATTCATCTACCAACATCAATGTTACCTGCAACCATTCATCTACCAACATCAATGGTACCTGTAACCATTTATCTACCAACATCGATGTTACCTTTCACCATTCATCTACCAACATCAATGTTACCTATAACTATTCATCTACCAAAATCAACGTTACCTGTAGTCATTCACCTACCAACATCAATGGTACCTGTAACCATTCATCTACCAAAATCAACATTTCCTGTAACTGTTCATCTACCAACATCAATGTTACCTATAACTGTTCATCTACTAACATCAATGGTACCTGTAACCAATCATCTACCAACATCAATGTTACCTGCAACCATTCATCTACCAACATCAATGGTACCTGCAACCATTCATTTACCAACATCAATGGTACCTGTCACCATTCATCTACCTACATCAATGTTACCTGTAACCGTTCATCTACCAACATCAATGGGGTACCTGTAACCATTCATCTACCAACATCAATGTTACCTGCAACCATTCATCTACCAACATCAATGTTACCTGTAACCATTCATCTACCAACATCAATGGTACCTGTAACCAATCATCTACCAACATC
>NW_025207555.1:0-1545 GCF_004010195.1 Chiloscyllium plagiosum | reverse complement strand
ACATCAATGTTACCTGCAACCATTCATCTACCAACATCAATGGTGCCTGCAACCATTCATCTACCAACATCAATGGTGCCTGCAACCATTCATCTACCAACATCAATGGTGCCTGCAACCATTCATCTACCAACATCAATGGTGCCTGCAACCATTCATCTACCAACATCAATGGTGCCTGCAACCATTCATCTACCAACATCAATGGTGCCTGCAACCATTCATCTACCAACATCAATGGTGCCTGCAACCATTCATCTACCAACATCAATGGTGCCTGCAACCATTCATCTACCAACATCAATGGTGCCTGCAACCATTCATCTACCAACATCAATGGTGCCTGCAACCATTCATCTACCAACATCAATGGTGCCTGCAACCATTCATCTACCAACATCAATGGTGCCTGCAACCATTCATCTACCAACATCAATGGTACCTGTAACCATTCATCTAGCAACATCGATGGTACCTGTAACCATTCATCTACCAACATCAATGTTACCTGCAACCATTCATCTACCAACATCAATGGTACCTGCAACCATTCATCTTCCAACATCAATGGTACCTGTAACCATTCATCTACCAACATCAATGGTACCTGTAACCAATCATCTACCAACATCGATGTTACCTGCAACCATTCATCTACCAACATCAATGTTACCTGCAACCATTCATCTACCAACATCAATGGTACCTGTAACCATTCATCTAGCAACATCGATGTTACCTATAACTGTTCATCTACCAACATCAATGTTACCTATAACTATTCATCTACAAACATCAATGTTACCTATAACTATTCATCTACCAATATCAACGTTACCTGTAGCCATTCACCTACCAACATCAATGGTACCTGTAACCATTCATCTACCAAAATCAACATTTCCTGTAGCTGTTCATCTACCAACATCAATGTTACCTATAACTGTTCATCTACCAACATCAATTGTACCTGTAACCAATCATCTACCAACATCAATGTTACCTATAACCGTTCATCTATGAAAATCAGTGTTACCTGTAACTGTTCATCTACCAATATCAATGTTACCTGTAACCTTCACCACAACAGCCACAATATTCAAATAGCTGGTCAGCATGAGCAATTTAGAAATGGATCCACAATTTTTTTTCAAATTTTATGAATGAAAAAATGAACTGTTTTTGTTAATTTAGAAAGGCTTGGTTAAAGTTAATTCACTTGGATCTGCGTGAGAGGTACTCAGTAGGGAAGAGATCCTTTTTTACATCAATGGTGTTGTAACCAAATGAGGATTTGTTGAATAAAGTTCACTCCATTTGAGTAGTTTTGTGTATACCATCCAGAATCACAACCAATGGGGGATCCAGGATCTGTTTACAGTCATTTTCCTATTTTAGTTCACTAATAATTGGTTGAACAATTACTTTGAATTTTAAAACATAAATGTTTTTAATATCTATGATTTAAAATGCTCACAAAATTGTCAATTCTGATTGAATTACTTAACCACAGAATTTTTTTCATCATGTAGGTAGTTGAAGAAA
>NW_025207554.1:11620-13063 GCF_004010195.1 Chiloscyllium plagiosum | reverse complement strand
AGATAAGGCATGAACAGGATACTGATTAGGAATTATCAGCCATGATTATATTGAATGGCGGTGCAGGCTCGAAGGGCTGAATGGCCTACTCCTGCACCTATTATCTATTGTCTAAGCATGGCCAGACAGATCATAGGGTGGAAATAGACTTGGACAGAGTAAGGCATGCAGGATACACTGTACAGGACAAGCACTAGACAAGATCAACATGAATAAGATCAGCATTATTTGAACTTAGAGAGTCCATTCATCAGTCTGACGTGTTTTTCCTAATAGTTTATATGCCTTAATTAACTCTCCCCACATGAATGCGAAGTCGGCACGGTGGCACAGTGGTTAGCACTGCTGCCTCACAGCGCCAGAGACCTGGCTTCAATTCCCGTCTCTGGCGACTCACTGTGAGGAGTTGGCATATTCGCCCCGTGTCTGCGTGGATTTCCTCCGGGTGCTCCGCTTTCCTCCCACAGTCCAAAAATGTGCAGGTTAGGTGAATTGGCCAAGTTAAATTGCCCATAGTGGTAGGTGAAGGGGTAAGTATAGGGGAATGGGTCTGTGTGGGTTGCGCTTCGGTGGGTAGGTGTGGAGTTGTTGAGCTGAAGGGCCTGTTTCCAGACTGTAAGTAATCTAATCTAATCGTCGTGTGAACCCGTACTGAACATTATGTTGTTCACAAGCCCCAACAACATCCACAACACCTTCCATCTGAAACAGGTAGCCATTCCCACCAGCTTCCGCCCTACATAGAGAACACCAGGCTGTCACCTCGGAGATGGAACATGCCTTTTTGAGACTTCACACAAGCCATATGGCTTCCCTCCTCACCGCGAGTAAACCACATTAATGTCCCACGTGTGTATCATGAGCGATGGCGCCACGAGATACAACGTGGGGCAATCTGTCTGTGCAGCCTCTGCTCCAATTGGGCATCATATTAGAGCATCAATTAGGAGACAGTGAGGACTGCCCATGCTGGAGATCAGAGTAGAAAGTGGTTTGCTGGAAAAGCAGAGCAGGAGAGTCGACGTTTTGGGCTAAGCCATTCATCAGGATCAGCATCAATTACCCTATTCTGCTCCTGTGTAAGTGCATTGAGGTGGGAATGGCCTCCTACTGTTCCTATATAAGTGGCTCAACGGGCTGAATGGCCTCATTCTGTTCCTATATAAGTGGCTCAACGGGCTGAATGGCCTCATTCTGTTTCTGTGTAATTGATTCAAAGGACTGAATGACTTCTTCCTTGTCCGGTTGGACATGGCCAAGGGCCGAATTGGGTTACCCCTGTTTCCTGTTTGACAGCTAGATGTGCTGACAAGTGTGATGATGCCGCAACTTTAAGAGGTTATTTTGTCCTGGTTTCTTTTAAGAGAGAGATTGAACGAGCTGGCTAGTTAAGACCACTGGGTAAACAGCGAGGGAGGCCTTGGGTTTATTTTAATGCAGCTT
>NW_025207554.1:6981-9172 GCF_004010195.1 Chiloscyllium plagiosum | reverse complement strand
CATCTATAATGTCACCCTTCAGCCTCTGACACTTCAGGGAGAAATACCTCAACCTAATCAACCTATCCCTGGGACATCTGCGTAAATCCTTTCTGCAGACAACCGCGTTGTGTGCAGTTTTCTTAAAATAGCCTTCCCAACACGGTGTACAGATGCAACATGCCACCACAATCCCTATACTCAATTCTCTGACTGATTAAGGCAAATGTGCCAAATATGTTCAGCACCACTCTGTCTACCTGCGACTCCACTTTCAAGGAACAATGTACCTGCAGCCCTAGGTCCCTTTGTTCCGTAACACTCCCCAGGACTTTACCATTAAGTGTATAATTTCATCCTAAAATGCAAAAACTTATATTTATCTAAATAAACTTCATCTGTCACTCCTTGCCATTTGTCCCATCTAATTGTGGTCTCGTTGTACTCTGAGATAATCTACTACACCACATTCTTATGTCATCTGTAAACTTACTAACTATGACCCCGATATCCACATCTAAGTTCTTTACATAAATGATGAAATGTTTTGTGAACTCAGTACTGATTCTTGCAGCACACTGCTGGTCACAAGCCTCCAGTCTGAAAAATGTCCCTCTTCCTTCAAGCCAATTGTGACTAGCTTCTTCTGTGTTCCATGTGACCGAACCTTTAATCTGTCTACCAATTGGAATGTTATGAACACCTTGCTGAAGTCCATATAGACAATGTCTACCAAATTGCCTTCATTAATCTTCTTTTTTACCTCTTCATAAAACTCAACCAAATTAATGAGACATGATTTCCCATGCAAAAAGACACGTTGTCTACCCCGATCAGCCCTTGCCTTCCCAAATGTATGTAAATGCTATCCCTCAGAATCCCCTCCAACAACTTACACACCACTGACATCAGGCTCACCCGTCTATAGTTCCCCGACTTTTTGTGTCACTGTTTCCTTTTCGAGTCCCACTCCTCCACTGCTCACAGCAAATGTTAGATGTGACCAGGTTGGTGATATGGCCGATGTTATCGGTCTCAGACTGGGTCAGGGTCAGTTTTAGGAACAAATCAGGCTAGTTTCTTTAATCTGCTAAAACAACACGTTTATGATCCAGAACAATGTTACTCAAACTATGATGGAAAGATGAATGGCAAACTGTTTGGGTATTGCAAATATATAATCAATATTTCCCTGTTTAAAATGCTGAGACACACATTCACACAATCTCTGCAATTTGAAGTTGGAAGAACTTTGTCCAAAAATTAGTGTAACTTTTGACAAAAGGAAAAAAATGAGAGATTGTCCAAAATGTGATTCGGCTTCTGAAGATATTCTACTCACACAAGCCGCTAGCAATGGGATTTCATCCTGGGACAGTTGAATTTGGCTGAATTCCCTTTGCATTAGGCAGTGAGAAAATCCCAATGAATTCTGGTCAGTAATCACCCAAAGGGTAGCGCAATGGCTCAGTGGTTAGCACTGCTACCTCACAGCACGAGGAACAGGGGTTCTATTCCAGCCTCAGGCGATTATCTGTGTGGGGTATGTACATTCTCCCTTTGACTGCCTGAGCTTCTAATAGGTGCTCCAGTTCCCTCCCACAGCTCAAACTGTGTACATTAGGTGGATTGGTCATGCTAAGTTGTCAGTCATATTCAGGGATTTCTAGGTTAGGTGCATTAGTCAGAAGTAAATCTCAGGGAACGGGCCTGGCAAGGTTACTGTTTTGAAGTTTGGTATGGACTTGTTGGGCCGAAGGGCCTGTTTCCACACTGCATGAATTCTTTAAAAATAAGAATGGTAATGATGACCATATAGTTTTTTTTTTCGCTCACACACATTGCTGTGATGAGGAATAATGAAGAGAGAGAGAGTATAATAGGTCATTCCTTCTCAGGAAGATTACATTGTCTCCCTCTCTGAGTTGAATCACACAATAATGTCATCCTCTCCCAAAATGGATCATGTGAGGTCTCCTTGTATAATGTCCAAACTATGTCTCCATCACATTCCCTGTTCCATGTCGATGCATCATTGTTGCCATCTCGCACATAGCCACACCCATAGCTGAAAATGGTCTTGGTCAATTTGAAAATATGTTGATATGCCCCTGCGTCTTTAAAAACATAAAATATTTAATGTATTTAGAATACCTGTGTTAAAATGAATGCATTTTTTAAAGAAATACAGAAATTGCTGGTAAAGCTCGGC
>NW_025207554.1:4061-6252 GCF_004010195.1 Chiloscyllium plagiosum | reverse complement strand
GTCCCAAAACACCGATCACTATTACCCACTTCTAACGAGCGACTGCCCTCTTCCTAAAACAATGAAATGACACTCGGCCGCTGATTACTCTCCAGCCTCTCCTCCCCATTGACAGTGTCTGCAACCTGTCCCTCCTCCCCCAAACCACACAAGGCAACCCAAGTTCAGGGTCTTTGTGAAACTCAAGGCCGGAGTGTGCAGGCATCCTGGAGACGGGGAGGATATTTTAAAGGGGGAGAGTGAGGAGGTGGTAATATCACACACTGGGCTGAGGGGTGGCAGATGGAGTTTAGTTTGGATTAATGCGAGGTATTGGATTTGGTAAATCAAACAAGAGCAGACCTATACAATTAAAAGCAGGGCCTTTGGCAGTGTTGGAGAACAGAGACCAGGCCGTCAGGTATAATTCTTTAAAATTTGCATCTCAGATAGATAGTGTGGTTAAGGAGGTGTTTAACACACTTGACTTCATTGGTCAGACCTTTGAGTATTGGAATTGGGATGTCATGTTGAGGTTGCACAGGATATTGGTGAGGCCTCTTCTGGAATACTGTGTCCAGTCTGGTCACCCTGCCCGCTCATTCCATAGGCACACCACCCTCTGGGTGAAAAAGCTGCCCCTTGGGTCACTTGTAAGTGTTCCCCTCTCACCTTAAACCTGTACCCTCTAGTTTTGGTCTCCCCACCCATAGAAAATATATTGATTATTCACGTTGATATTACTGACGTTGATATAATAAAGCTGGAGAGGACTGAGCAGATATTAACCTGGATGTTGTTGGGAATGGAGGGAGTGAGCTATGAGGAGAGGCTGGATTGACTGGGACTCTTTTCTATGGAGAGTATGAGATTAAGGAGTAACTTTACAGAGGTTTATAAAATAATGAGGGGTACAGAGAAGCTGAAGGGCTGATGTCTTTTCCCGACAGTTGGGGATTCAAAACTCAGGGATATTTTAAGGTGTGAGGAAAAGATTTACAGAAGTCATGAGAGGTAATTATTTTCGTCAGAATATGGCTTATGTGTGGAATGAATCCCAGAGCAATTGGTGAAAGCAGGGACAGTTACAATGTTTGAAGGACATTTAGATCAGTACATGGATAAGACATCAGTTCGGATGGTGCTGTGAGCAGATGCCCTCCCCCTCCCCCTCTCTGAATGAATCTCTGTTGGTTTTCACCCTCTGCCAATGCCGGTGCAGTGGCGTGGGGAGGCCAGCAAAGGGTGGCATTGCATTACTCAAAGAACCACAGCGACTGCCAGACCTGCCCCACACAGAGACACACAGATACACACACACAGGAATTGTTAGCGCGCGACGTGAAGCTCATCTGGTAACTTAAACTAAACATAAAGAAATGCTCAATTCACCTCGTAAACTGTTAAAATATGAGTGACAGAGAACTCCCAAATTCCACTGTTTACATAATAACATCAATATATTTTTTAACTCTGAGAGGGAACATTTTACATCAAGCATTCTGAATTCTGAGACCCCCTTTCTTTTAACTGCTTATTACCCCACTCCAACTCTATAATGATATACTGTTTCAATAAGACACTTATTAAAATTGCACTCATTTAATTTCAAAATCACACAGCAGCTGTTGTTTGTGTGTCTTCTTGTGGCCATACATCTCCCTGGGTCATCTTCTTTCTTTTTACTGTGAATATGTTCCATATGAAAAGGTACCTTTGATACAGTGTGTTTCCTAAACTCTTGGATCTGTGTTGATGGCATTTACTCTGTCTGAAATTTTCTAAATGCCTGCATTTTTAATATGCACAACGTCGGATCATCTCATTGGTTCAACTTCCGAAAAACAATACATTCAAACTTGATTTGGTTTTAGTATCCTGGGGCATAATTTAAACTGATTGGTAAAATTCGAATTATTGTCCAAGGAGCAACCATCTCAGGGATCTATTTCACAGCCAAATGTGACATATTTTCAGTTGTCCTTCACACTCATATCAGAGGTAGCTCTCAGTTCAGAACAGCTTTCCCTCTCTCTTACAGGTACATACACACTTACGACTTCATGACATTAATACCCTGATGTCAATACAGAAACTTGGAGCCAATCTGGAATTCTCTTCACTATGGTTTGTCAATATTTCATTCATTCCGTCTGGTTTGTATCAGGACTTTTGTTGCTCCATTGACAGCAGGTCATTATTCGACTCTGTC
>NW_025207554.1:0-3696 GCF_004010195.1 Chiloscyllium plagiosum | reverse complement strand
TCCTGGGAGGTGGTGGTGACGATGTGTTGTGAGCCCACCCTCCTGCCCACCGAGACCGTGGGGATTCCATTTGTACCATCTCAACACAAAAGGGAGATGGGAAAAGGGCCACGGCTTCTAAGTTGTGCCGGTGGGAAACGGAGCTGCCAGTGAGTTTAAAGTGAGAAATGCCCTTCACTGAACATTGCTCCTTACTCGGTCGGTGGGACGTGGATATTTCAGAATCTCTACACGAGGCGTCCCGGTCCTCTCCGGCTTGTACCAGGGTTCTCCCCACATGGCAAGGGTAGGGGGGTGAGGGAAAGGATATCGGGCACTCCACCACCCGGCTTGGCCGTCTCTGTCCTATTCCAGGCTGTTTCTCCTGGAGTGGGAGAAGGGGGGGGGGGGGGGGGGGGGGGGGGGGGGGGGGGGGAGTGAGGGTGCGGGTGGGTGGCCCTGCTGTTTTTGCTGGTGTAGGTGGGGGACAATGTCATGGTGAGGTGTCCGGAGGGAGTCAGTCCACGGAGTTGTATGCATGCAGCATTATTAGTGTAGGGGAGTGGGGTAAAGTGGAAGGAAGTGGGTGGGTGGCGAAGGTGCTGCATGCAGTCGTGAGAGTGGTGGAGCATGAGCCTTGTTCGGGGGTCGGTGCTATAACAGATGTACAGTGAGTGTGAGGGAGCAGAGAGAATACGGTGACCCTTATCCTGAAAGAGCGGGGAAGGTTATTGAAGCTTGACCTGTATTGCTGGCCATTTCTTCAGACCACAGATACTGCACTGAGGTAGGTGGGGAGCTCAGACCATGCTCGATGGGTCTGGTGGTGTGGCCTCCTCTGGAAAGAGAATGGTCTCATTCTGTACTAGCTCATCCACCAGCACCTCCTTGCCCCTGTCGACAAACCGTGGTGTAATTGCCCATGATCTGCCATGGTCGAGCTAAACTATGCAGGGCAGCTCCGAACTGAGAAAGCTCAACCGTGTGCCCATTGGCCTTTTAAAGATGGTACCAGTGCCAGGGATCACGGAATATCTGGGGTCATGCGGGCGATGGTGAGTACCACCCACCATGATGGGTGGGAGAATCGGGCTGGTATTGAATGAGAGAGACAGCATGGGGTGGGCTGGGTAGTTAATGAGGTGAGTCCGATACGATAGCACCAGGAAACTATCTCAGCCTCGTGCGGACGATTCCTCAGTCACACTCATGGAAAATCAAACAAAGATAAATTATTGTTAGAAATGCCCAATGAGTCATAGATTCGGTTGAAAGCAATCCCAGTAACAAAGATGCAGAACAAATGCTAATCTTGCCTCACACCAATATCCATTTTTCCCATCTTTCCTGGGAAGATTGGCTCATGTTATAGGATGTTATCGAAGTGTCTACATTTGAGCATTCTGAAACCTGCGAACGCATCCTTCCATGCTCCTGTCTCTCAGTCTCCCCCTCTCTGTCTATTCCCCAAACCACTCCCATGTAGTGATATTCAAACTGATTCCCCCGCCACCTCTCTCTGGAACTGATGTTCATATCCACTGTACCCCTTTGTCATGGTCGAACGGAGATATGTAGCTGTTAATGGGTGGGAGTTGCACATCCTGTCACTTCCAGCACGGGCTGCAAGTTTCTCCTACTGCGCAGGGATCTAGCACAGTGTTACTGAGGAATGCAGTGGGTTGGTGTACAGATCTCTACATGCTGGGAGGGTAACTGCTCCTGGTTTACAGATCAATGAACTGGGGTGGGGTACACTGTGCTATTTGCTGGTTGGGTAACTGCTCCTGGGTTACAGATCAATGCACTGTGTTGGTGCACACAGTCCTACATACTGGGAGGGTAACTGCTCCTGGGTTACAGATTAATTCACGGGTGATCACTGCGCAGGTCTTTGTGGCTGGTCAGTCATTCTGGTTGAGGTTTATAGATACTGCAATGATGTGGTCTGTGCAGCTCCCCATGATGGATGGATATTTGTTTCAGGTTCACACATGAGTACCCTGCTGTGGTCTGCACAGCTCCCCATGCTGGACAGATATGTAGCCTGTGCACAGTACATCATGATGGAAAGGTGATGGACAGTTGAAGGAGATCCTGTAATGGGTTTGTTTTCTTTCCTCACAGTTAACGTAGTGACCATCTACGTCCTGCTTTATAAAGATTGTGGATTGTCTCCATGTGTCAGACGTTACCTGGGGGCCATGGCATCGGCGGATCTCCTGGTCATTATCCTCGACCTGATACTGAGACACATTCCCATTGTTTATGATGAACAGTTTTATTTCCTGGAGTACTCCGTCCCCGTGTGTAATATCCACGCCATCCTGGTTTATGCAGCCACTGACTGCTCTGTCTGGTTCACTGTCACTTTCACCTTTGATCGGTTTGTGGCCATTTGTTGCCAGAAGCTGAAAAGTAAATATTGCAGTGAGAAGACGGCGGCTGTGGTTCTGGGAGCAGTGACTGTGCTGAGCTGTTTAAAGGACATTTCCTGGTATTTTATGCTCACGACTCGGTACTGGCTGGTGAACCTCCCCTGGTTTTGTGAGATTACAGACGCTGTTCGTTACTCCAGTGTCTGGGTCACAATCGAGTTCCTCCACTATATTCTAACCCCGTGTGTCCCATTTCTCCTGATTCTGCTGCTCAATGTTCTCACCGTCAGACATATTTTAGTGACCAGCAGAGCCCGCAGGAGACTCCGCGCTCACACCAATGGGGACGCTCAGTCTGACACTGAAATGAGAAACCGAAAAAAATCCGTCATTTTACTGTTTGTGATCTCGGCCAATTTCATCCTGTTATGGTCAACGTTCATGCTGTTTTCTATATGGGCCCGGATGCATGATGTGGGGTATTACTCTTTGTATCTGCATGCCTTTGTGCAGGAATTGGGCTTCATGCTGCAGCTCCTCAGTTGCTGCACAAACACCGCGATTTATGCCGTGACCCAGACTAAGTTCAGGCAGCAGCTGAAGAATGTGCTGAAATATCCCTTCACCCAAATCCATCCATCAATAAAATTCCCTAATTAATCAATCCATCCGGGATTTTCTCATTTCAGTTCAGTGTTTCAGCGATGGAGCAGCCTGTCGCTATGGTAACAGACTGAGGGTAGCGCTGGGTTGTCCATCCTTATCCCACAGCGGGGTTACAGGGACACATTTCAATGTTTCTCACAACTCAGGGGCCGGTGAGAAAAGGCACCATCCCACTGACTGTACCCATTACTTCCATTTGTAAACAATAAAAATGTTGATTAAAGCGTGCCGAGCAGCAGAGTGACCGATGTTGTTGTGTGTCTTTGTGTTGGAGAAGCTGAGCTGGAGGGAGACAGACTCAGCCTCAAGTCCCGGGCCTCAGGGAAGGGGAGGGCACTTCACCCGGAACTCCGGAGCTGGGTCTAACTCCCTCTGTCCCCTCCACTTCAACCTGACCTCCCCATTTCCCCTCCCCAACTCTCTCTTATCACTAGTCTCCCTCTCTTTCTCTTTCTGCACACTCACTCTTTCTCACCAACTCTCCCTTTCACTCCCTCTCTCTCTCCCACACACCCCCAAACCCCATTTCTCCAACTGCCTCCACTCTTCACTCTCCCCCTCCACTTCACTCTGCCGTATCTGTTTCCCTCCCGCAATTCCGTCTCTACCCCATTTCCCCTCCTCCTACATCCCACATCTCTCTATTCTCTCACCCCCCCCCCCCCCCCCCCCC
>NW_025207553.1:0-13063 GCF_004010195.1 Chiloscyllium plagiosum | reverse complement strand
ATGTTCAATGATAACAATTTCACTGAAGCCACAGAACCACATCAGCGAGGTTGTTCTAATTCCTGATTTTTGCTGAATATAATGTCACTCTTGGAATGCATGCACTGTTTGCCCTATCAATATTTGGATTATATGAAAAACATTGAGGTGAAGTGTAAAATGTAAATCAGGCATGTCAAGAGGCTATAGCTCTGCACTGCCTTCTCCAATTCAGGAAGGTGATGTGCATTAGAAGGTCAAGTAACAAAACATCTCAATTTGTTCCATCTGTTCATCAGCTTCACCCTGTTATACTCTCAGAATTGGAAATGTTGAATGTGAGGGGTGGTGCAGAAGCAAGATGAAAGATTTGAGCTAGCAGTGGGAGAGAGGCAGTTTTAGCTTCAGAAACAAGGATCTCCTCAAAAGAAAATGTATGAAAAAGGGTGAAGAAATAGTTATGTATGTTGTTTAGAGAAGGAAGACATCCAAATGGCATTACTTCCATCACTGCAAATGACATATTCAAAGATAACAAGTGTCAACCTCAACTTGACCATTTAAGTTATACTTAATCTAAGAAATAGATGCTCAAGGTGCTTCGCTTGAGAGATGTGTAATTGGACACAAGTTGACATTGTAATGAGATGGGTTTAATACAGACTTGGATAAAGATGTGGTCTTTAGTGTCTCTCTTTTGTGAGACAAGGATGGAATTCCTGACATGGGATCCAGAGAGATGAAGGTGTAGCTCCTTACAATCAGGGGAAGGGAATGTGGCTAAGAGCCGAGAGCTGGTGGCATGTGAAGCAAATTGACACAGAGCTGGAGGGGTTTGCAGAGATAGAAAGGAGTGTGAGTCAGGGAAGAATAGTGTGACGAAGATGAGAATCTTATCACTGAGGCACAAGTTAAGCAGGAGCCAATGTAGAGTCAGTATGACAGGAATGTTGGGAAACAGGACTTGATGTAAGGTGGGTATGGGAAAGAGAGATTTCGATGTTTTTCAGGTTCCTGGAAGGTCAGATATCCATCAGGGTGATGTTGAAATAGACAATCCTGGATGTAATAAAAATGTGAATGAGAGTTTACGCAATCAAATTGAAGCAGAAACACAGCAATTGATGTTATAAATGTAGGTTTGCTCACTGAGCTGGAAAGTTCATTTTCAGATATTTCGTCACCATACTCAGTAATGGCTTCAGTGAGCCTTCGGACGAAGCGTTGTCCGGAGGGTCACTAAAGCTGTTACCTAGTCTGAAAATGAACCTTCCAGCTCAGCGAGCAAACCTATATCCAGAACCTCAACCTGAGCTACAAATCTTCTCAAAATTCGCTGATGTTATAAAGGCAGCAATTAATAATCTGGATCCTGGAGAAGAAATGGTTTTAGAAGATTAGGGGAGGTCACATTGGTTGTGGAGGCTGTGAACTGATGGGTTCGGTCTGAGCTGGTAGTGAAGGACAAACAAAGAAAATGCAAGAAACTGCAAGTTTCCTGACTGCTGTGAAAAGTGCTGAAATACATTTATTAGAAATATAATGATTTAAGTATTAACTTACTACAGTGTTAAATTTATTAGTAATTCTATGCAACGTGATTACCTTTCTTGGTGGGTCTGAACTACAGTAACATTCTTCAGGTGGAGTAGTGCTGGAGACAGGGGTAGTCGTGGTTGGAAGTGTTGTTGTTTCAAATGGTTCACAGCACACTCTAATCTGATAGTCCAAACATGGAAGGTCATCACCAGCTGGTTTAGTGCAGCTTAATCCACTGTTTAAATCACATGTCACTGTATCATTGGTTATACTGATCGGAGGTCCTGGAGACGTGACGGTTTCACACTGAATATTTGTTATCCGGTTTGTATCAGATTTACACACAGTATCTCGAATTGGATCCAATGGTTCTTTATCGTCCTTTTGCTCATCATTTGGAGTGTTGTTATTAATCCACCCAGACCACACTCCATTGCAAGGAACCACTGCAAAATCGAGCAACAGTCACCAATTAATATTGATATAAAATACTCATAATTGGCAACAGAATGGTCAGTAGTATCATCCAGAAAGCTATGAAATAATTGGATCAGCTGGAGAACCTAAAATACTTATGACTATTTCCTTTAATTACTAAGTTAACACCATGGTATGTTAGTGTATAATGAACTCTAATCCAAATGTCAATCCAACAGCACTGTCCTAAAGCTTCTCCTGCTGGTGTTTTAATAGTTTCCTGTCTTTCCTCCTGTCCTTGCTTTTGTACAAATCTTCGGCCATGACCTTCCAAGTGGATTGGTCCAAGTCAATTGGCAAAATGCTGAATGGTTTGCCACTGTCTTGGAGGCTTTGAAATGAGATTTGATCACATCATCTTCTGAAGTGAGAGGGAGACTCTTGAACCAAAGCTGAGAAGAAGTTTTCAGTGACCAGGAGATTAAGTGAAATTACAATCTGGTTTGATATTAGATGCTGGTGTTTAACATAAGAAAACATGACTCATAAATTGTTGATCTGGTAGTAGACCTACCTGTAGTAGTTATCACTGTTGCTGTAGTTGTTTCTTCTGAAAATAAATGCCGTCGCATTTAATACATGCAACTTGAAATGAGACAGTTTAGAAAGAGAGAGACTTCACAGCTGGGAATACACATTTTAATAAAACAGTAATAAAATAAAATTAAACAGATGGGCTTGAAAAACATTGCTATTGTTGTCTGATCAATGTTCTGCCATGATAAAGCTTGTATATTCCACGTGTAAAATGAAAATGCTCTCCATCAAAAGACAGTCATTGTGAAAGTTCAAAGTTGAGACACCAGGCCAAATATTCTGAAACATGGCAATCACAGGCAGATTCACTCACTCCTATTTTCTCTGTTACTGCTAACCTCTGCAATTTTAGCTGGGAATACTGATAGTGCCTCCTTCAGAGTTGCAGCATGGAGCTGGAAATAACAGTTACTTCATAGTGTTGGACGACCAGGAGAATTAAATCCACCCACTCTATAGCAACAGATTTCTGATGAAGACATATTAGGCTCGAAACATTAATTCTTGGATTGTTTTCACTCGAGCATGGTAGGGTGTGCGGACAACCTGACAGAAATATATAAAATTATGAGAGGCAGGTGGATGATAAGATGGAAAATTGCTAATGTGACACCCCTGTTTAAAAAGGGAGTAAGGCAAAAGATGGAAGACTACAGACTGATTAGCCTAACCTTAGTCATGGATAAATTCTTGAAATCCATTGTGAAAGATGAGATTTCTGAACACTTGGAAGTGTATGGTAAAATAGGGCAAAATCAGCATGGTTTCATCAAGGGGAGGTCATTCCTGACAAATCTGCTAGAATCCTTTGAGGAACTAATGAGCAGGTAGGAACAAGGAGAGCCAATGGATGTTATCTACCTGAACCCCAAGAAGGCCTTTGATAAAGTGTTTTCTGAATAAGATAAGGGCTCATGGTGCCAGAGGTGAGGTGCTAGCATGGATAGAAGCTTGGCTGTCTGACAGAAAGCAGAGAGTGAAGATAAAAGGGTCATTATCATAATGGCAATCGGTGACAAGTGGTGTTCCGCAAGGCTCAGTGTTGGGATCACAACTTTTCACTTTATACATTAATGATTTAAATGAAGGAATTGAGGGCATTCTGACTAAGTTTGCAGATGATACATAGATAGGTAGAGATAGCATTGAGGAGGCATGGAGGCTGCAGAAGGAGATGGACAGATTAGGAAAGTGGGCAAAGAAGTGGCAGATGGAGTACAACATGGGAAAGTGTGAGGTCATGCACCTTCATAGGAAGAATAGAGGCATGGACTATTTTCTAAATGGAAGGAAATTCATAGGTCTGAAGTGGAAAGACACTTGGGAGTTCTAGCCCAAGATTGTCGCAAGATAAACTTGCAGCTTCAGTCAGTAGTTAGGGATGCAAATGCAATGATGGCATTTATTTTGAGAGGATCTGAATATAAAAGCAGGATTGTACTTCTAAGGCGCGATAAGGCCCTGGTCAGACCACATTTGAAGTATTGTGCACAGATCTGGGTCCCATATCTCAGGAAGGATGTACTGACCCTGGAACGTGTTCAGAGAAAGTTCACAAGAATGATCTCAGGAATGAAAAGCTTAACATATGAGGAATGTTTGAAGACTCTGGGTTTGTATTTGATGGAGTTTAGAAGAATGAGGGGGGAATCCAATGGAAACATACAGAATATTGAATGGCCTGGACAGAGTGGATATTGGGAAGATGTTAAAATTGTCAGGAGAGTCTGGGACCTGAGAGCATAGCTTTAGAGTAAAGGGAAGACCTTTTAGAATCGAGATAAGGAGAAACTTCCTCAGCCAGAGAATGCTGAATCTATGAAATTCATTGCCACATAAGGCTGTAGAGGCCCAGTCATTGAGTATATTCACGACTGAGACAGATACGTTCTTGAATAGGAAGGGGATCAAGGGTTATGGGGAGAAAGCAGGAGAATGGGGTTGAGAAACTTATCAGTCTTCGGGTCTCTTATAGTCTGAGAGTCTTTTCCCCAGGTTGGATATATCAAATACTAGGAGTTTAGGTTTCAGGTGAGAGGAGGTAAGTTTCAAGGAGATGTACAAGGAATTTTTTTTTATTTAGAGGATGCTAGGTTCCTGGAACACGCTGGAAGAAAGTGAGGACTGCAGATGCTGGAGATCAGAGCTGAAAAATGTGTTGCTGGAAAAGCGCAGCAGGTCAGGCAGCATCCAAGGAGCAGGAGAATCGACGTTTCGGGCACAAGCCTTTCTTCAGGAACATGCTGCCAGGAAAGGTGGTAGAGGCCGATACAATAGCAGTGTTTAAGAGGCAGTTAGACACACACATGAACAGGAAGGGAATACAGGGATATGGACCATGTACAAGCAGATGGTGGCAGATGGGCCTGTTTCTATACGTTTTTCCTGTTAATCTCTAAATAGATGCTGCCAGATGGTTCAGCATTTTGTGTTTGTTTCAGATTTCCAGCATCTGCAGTGTACTTTATTTAAGCACAGAGCAGGCTTTTTGAGAAAGGTTATGGCTCATAGAACTAAAATGAACAGTTGTAAGATGGACGCAAAACAGTTGTCACTGGGACATTTAAATGCTCTTCATTCAGAAAATATCAAAAATTCAGAGGCTTCTCAGGAGAACAGCTACATCGGTATTTCAGTTTACACACTGGACTCTCCAAAAGAGAAAGGCCCAGGCTGGGCTGAGTAGCTTCTCTCCATCAACAGCTCTACCCCAACCATGATGTGGAGGTGCCAGTGTTGGACTGGGGTGGACAAGGTCAGAAGGAGCAGTGCTCCAAAAGCTTGTAATTTCAAATAAACCTGTTGGACTCTCACCTGGTGTCATGTGACCTCTGATCGTGTGTACCCTAACTAGACACCAATATCCAAAACCAAGCTGAAAAAACCAGGCCAACGATTTCAGGTGAAAAAGACTAAGCAATCAGACCAACCCATATGGCTTCCAATTCCTTCAAAGAAAATATCCCAATGACCTTTCAATGCTGCCTTGTTTAAAAAAGTTTTCAGGAGTCCAAATGAACCATTGTCCACAATGCTGAACTCTCAAAAATGTGAGTAGATGAAGTAACTTCTTAACAATGGGGTGGCACGGTGGTTAGCACTGCTGCCTCACAGCGCCAGAGACCCGGGTTCAATTCCCGCCTCAGCTGTCTGTGTGGAGTTTGCCCATTTTCCCCGTGTCTGTGTGAGTTTCCTCCGGGTGCTCTGGTTTCCTCCCACAGTCCAAAAATGTGCAGGTTAAGTGAATTGGCCACGCTAAATTGTCCATAGTGTTAGGTTAAGGGGTAAATGTAGGGGAATGGGTCTGGGTGGGTTGCTCTTCGGAGGGTCGGTGTGGACGTGTTGGGCCGAAGGGCCTGTAAGTAATCTAATCTAATCAAACCAGTGTGAATAGACTTACTGGAAGAAGATAATAGTTACCTGTTGTAGCGGTTTCAGCAATAACTGTTGTAATTGTTGTTTCCTTTGGTATAGTTGTCACTTCTGAAAAAGAATGAAAGTAGTCAAAATTATTGATCTCCCATTTGAAATCATGCAGCATTGAGAATTTCCCCAGCGGTTTTTGTATTGAAATTAGAGCATCAGGAATACAGGGAAGTACACTTTACCAAAGCAATAAAAATGAATATGTTTTTCCCTTTATTCATTAAAATACATATTTTATGCAAGGAATATCTAAGCTTAAATTAATTGTGAATTTGAAGAACAGCTACAAGCTTCTTGAATAATGTAGAAAAGGGAAAAATGTTAATAATTCAAAATGTTGAGAATTATGATTCGACTAGATGTGATGTTTCTTTGGTGGGAATTTGAAAACAAAAATCAGCATAACATTCAAATGCACATTTCATTCAAATGTTGGGACAATCAGTAAATCTTTGGAAATCAATAGTGCCTGAAAGAGCCAGACCTTTACAAACATACACACAACATTTCCTCTCATGCTTACACTCTCAAGAGCTTCATTCAACCCTCTGCAAGATCCACATTCAATATCTATGGGAGTGTTATCATGTCCCTCTACTCCCTGGGAACTGGAAGAACAAGAAAATTTTTGTCACTGGTCTTACGATTGTGAATCAAAAGATGCTGTCACTTACCTGATGTGGAATGGGTCGTGGACATGGTTGTAGTTGGTTTCACTATTGTGGTGACTCCTTTGGGAGAACAACAGCAATCAAATACATTACACTGCAACTTAAAAATTGACCTATTCTTCACAACTTTTGCATCAGACTTTTTTTGTGTGTTTTTTTTCAACTCATAATGCTAGAAGAGTCAACTGTGGATGGCAATGTCTTCAAATATCAAACATTTGAACTCATAGACAATAATGAACTAATGGATTGTCATTGTTGCTAACCTGAATTGGCAGAAAGTGTATGAGTGTGAAAAGAAATGCTGTCTTCTATTCATAAAGGATCTCACTCACCCGTTGTCGTGGATTCAGCAGTAACTGCTGTGGTGGTTGTTTCTTTTGGTGAAGTTGTCACTTCTGAAGAAGAAGGAATCAAAATTATTGATATCGATTTTGAATTCTGCAGTTTTGAGAATAATCACCACATAGTATTTTATTAAAACTACAGCATCAGGGAAGAGGAAAGCATTATTATTGCTGCAGTAAAATTAAAAGTTGAACTCACTCATTTCATTTTACATTCAAGAAAATGGAAGAAGATGGCAAAGTGTGCCAAATTTATTTGTGTTTGATGGAAATAATTTCACCAAATGGTCAAAAGCAGAGAAGCAAAAATACTATTACTACATTATGTCAACACACAGGCAATGAAAATGACATGAAACAAATTTGAAGCTACATGCATATCGCATCATTCAAAACGTCACAACTGACATTTCACTTTGACACTAGGGCATTGTTTCTCAAAAATTGCAGGAAATGAGTACAATCCAAGACACATGGAAGTATACACAAATATGGACATAACATTTCCTTTCATGCTTAAACTCTGATTAGGCTTTATTCAAGTAACTCTCAACCTGCTCACTCTGGAAGGAATGGTGTAAGTATCTACAAGGAACTAAATAATCACCTTTTGCTATTTGGGCATTGTTGAAATAAAATTAGTTTTGTCATTCATCGTGTTGCTGTATATTAGAAGAAGCCATTACTGACCTGGTGTGGAGCCAGTTGTAGTTTCCTTCACTCTGGTAGTAACTTCTAATGAAAAGAGGAAGAATTGTGAAAATCAACGCAATACAATCTAAACACTTAATTACTCGTGTGGATTTCCATTATTTGACTCTCATGACTAATTATTTCTGAAGTTTCAAATATTCCTATTCAAAGGAAAGGATCTCCAAGACTGAACAAATGAACTGATATTGTTTGAAAAGCAATTTTGAGAATAATTTATTGATCACATTTAACCAATTCATCCTACAAGGACTGAGCTAAATAACAGAGGAACCTCGATTAACCAAAGGATACAGGTGGGCAGTATTTCATTCCATTAATCAAATTCTGTATAATCGAATGCTGGATGACATAGTTTAGCTGAGCATCGTGAACTTGCGATCTTGCCGGATAATCCGATATTTGGATAATTGAATGCCGGATAATCGAGGTTCCTCTGTACTAATGTGAAGTAATAGACTTCACGTCTGTCTGGGATCTACAGCAACACAATGACTGTGGTATCCTGATACAGTTTAGTAGAGACAGCCCTCACTCACCCAGTGTGGAACTGGTTGTTGATCTTGTTGGAGTTGGTTTCACTGGTGTAGTGAACTCTTCTAAAGCAAAAAAAATCCAGTTAATTGCCTCATGACAAAATGTTAACACTTGAATATCTTCAATGTTTCAAATTTTTCTATCCAAAGGCAAGGTCTGCAAGAATGAGCTAATAGAGTTTTCATTGCTGGAGACCAGAAGTTGTGGAAAGTGAAGTGGTGTGAACAAACTCTGAGGTTTATTCAGAGTTTGTAGTTGTACAACTCACCCGTTGTAGTTGTTTCAGTAATAACTGTTGTGGTTGTTTCTTTTGGTGTAACAGTAACTTCTAAAGAAGGGAAAGAAAGAATGAAAGTTATGTTTTCCATTTTCAAATCCTGCAGCACTGAAAAGGTCATCCACAGGGTGTTTTATAAAACTGAAACATCAGGAATCCAGGGAAGTATACATTACAAAACCAATAAAGATAGATATGGTTCTCTTATATTCATATGGAAGGGGATGACAAGTAATGTCTCAGCTTAAATTACTTGTGAATTTGAAAAATGGTTACAAGTTTCTTGAAAATTTAGAAAAGGCAAAATTATCAATAAGCCAACATGTCAAGGGAATTGTGCTGTTGACAAGATGTGATGTTTCTTCTATGGGAATTTAAAAATTAATCATGAACATCAAATGCACATTTTACATTTCATTCAAATGTTGGGCATTCTTTCAAAACAATCATAAATTTTGGGAAGTAAACAGTGTCTAAAAGAGGCAAAGGCATTCACAAATATAGAGACAACCTTTCTCCTCATGTTCACACTCTGACTGAGCTTCATTCAACCCTCTGCAATGTTGAGCGGTTAAATATCTAAGGGGGAGTGATATCATGTCCCTCTGTTCTGGGAACTGGGAAACAAGATGATTCTTGTCACTGATTTTAGAATTGTATTTTGAAAGAAGCCATCACTGACCTGATGTGGATTGGGTTGTGGATGTGGTTGTAGTTGGTTTTGATGTTGCTGTGAGTCCTTTGCGAGAACAAGAGCAAACATCAAACACATTGTACTGCAGCTTCAAAATCTAGCTATTGTTCACAAAACTTTGCATCTGAATATTTTTCTTCTTTTTCCAATACATGACGCTGCGAATGTTAACTGTATATTGCAATGTCTTCAATGTTTCAAGGAAAAATCAAACATATTGCAAAGCGGCTTAAAGATCTACACAGCACTGATGCATTTTGTCATTACAGTGTTTACTGTGGTTCTCAAAATATGTGTTCAAATGTCTTCAATTTTTTTGAATCTTTCTACTCAAAGCCAGCATCTACGAGAATGAGGAAATAGATTGTTATTGCTGGAATCTGCACTGGGAGAAAGTGCACTGGTGTGAACAGACTCACTGGAATTTTTTTCATAGAGGGCATCACTCACCAATTGTGATGGTTTCAGCAATAACTGTTGCTTTGATTGTTCCTTTTGGTGAAGTTGTCAGTTCAGAAGAAAGTAATGAACGTTATTGACAACTATTTCACACTTGCAATTCCAGAATTTTACAAGACAAGGATCTTATTCAATCTAGAGTGTTCAGAATGAAGCATGTCTTCTTTTATTGCAGCTTTTTAAATGTTGCCATCTCCAATTTGGAAATTTTACCCCGTTCTAAGATTGTCCATTTCACATTGAAGGTAAGTACAACTTTACAATTGCCACCATGTGCAAAATGATTACCCACTGTGATTTAAATCAGCTGCTCAGATTAATGTTCCAAAACTAAATTCAAAATTGCAGCTGCTTTTGTTGGTGCTGTCACATGCTGGCTGACAATGTATTCCTCAATATGCAGGACAAATGCTTGTGTCCTTTGTGTCTCTCATATTGTATGTATTTCATGTTGCATTTGTATACTCCAACTCCCCAATTAATAATAGCTTTTTTCCCACACTAAGGTTCGCTGATATTTTGATTCTTTTTATCTTTGTCAGAGAGATGTTGAAATAAAGAATAATAGCTTCAGATGTTATGAAGGATTTATCATATTGACACAATAGAACCATGCACAAGGCAAAATGGAGGGGGTGGCAGTACTAGCAACCTGAGTTTGGGAAAAGTGCACAGGTGTGAACAGACCAACTGGTGTTTATTCATACAGGATCTCACTCACTCAGTGCAATGGTTTCAGCAATAACTATTGGGGTGGTCGCTTGCTTTGGCGCAGTTGTCACTTTTGAAAAAGTAGAAAAGCAATCAAAATTATTCATTTCCAATTTCAAAACATGCAACTTTGGGAATATTACCAAAGTGAATATTATTAAAACCACAGCTTGAGGAATCAAGGAGGTATTATAACTGCTGCAGTAAAAGAAAAAACATTGAACTTATTCATGTTACTTTGCATCAAAAATATGCAACAGGACGTCACAGAGAATATGTGCAAAAACTGTTCATTTTTTCAGGAAATAATTTCAGGCAACTGGTCAAAAGCAAAAATGCAAAAATTGCAACGAATACAACGTGTCAAACCAGACATCCTTTGACATGATTTGATAATGATCTAACAGGAATTTCAAAATTTACACTCCATCACCATCAACCAAGAGTGAACAATTTACATTTCCTCCAAACAAGAGAATATTGCTTCTAAGGTGTTCAGGGGGCAAATACATTCTCAGAGAGATGGAGGCTTAATGGAACTGCATTTGTCCTTATGACCATGATTCCTCATGACTCTGATGAAGTTTTATTCAAGAAGTTATCTTCTCAAAATGTTCATTTTGGAAACAATGGACTAAATATCTACAACTAATTAAATAATCAGATTTCCACTATTTGGGGGCTGTACCAACAAAATGGCTTTTGTCAGTCACTGATCTTGCTTCTGTACATTGCTGACCTGGTGTGGAACTAATTGTAGCTTCCTTCACTGATGTGGTGACCTCTAATGAGAAGAGGGAGAATTCAATAAATTCCTATAACATAACCTAAAACATTTACCTATTTTGTGGATTTCAAACATTCCACTCTCAAGGTAACTTACCTCTGAAGTGTTACATTTATCCTCACAGAAGTAAGGCAAAGAAGCTATGAAGTTATGAATAAACTGCCAATATTTGTAAAGTATCTATGCATGTAATGCATCTGAAAAGTAATGCATCAATCAGCTTTCGACCAATTCATTCAATGGGTTAAATAATTATGACCGTGAAGTAATAGAATTCAAAGTATCTGGGAGCAACTGCAACATAATGTGTCACATGTCCTGGTACAGTTCAGTAGAAATAAAGTGATTGATTTCTAATTTTAAATCCTCCATCATCGGAAATATCACCAAAGTGAATTTTACGAAAACTACAGCATATTTAATCAACGAAGCAATGCAATCGGTGCAATAAAATTAAAAACGAGAACTTGCACATCTTAGATTGTGTCAAAACAGTTTGCAAAAGAATGGCAAAGAGAACATGTGGAAAACTTTTCATTTCTCAGGAAATAATTTCAGACAACTGATCCAAAGCAGAAACGTCATGAAAACAAAGAACACAACCTGTCAAGAGAGAAATCCTTTGACAAGTTCAGGTAATGATGGAGGGGTCCATAACCATAGCCACCACATTTGTCCTCATGTACATGAGACCTCATGACTCTGATTGAGCTTTATAAAAGTAATTATTTTCTCAACTCACTCATGTTTTTAAGGTTGGATGCATTATATATGAGGAATTAAGTATCACCTTAGCTTTACCTGGATTTTATGGCAACAAAATGGGTTTTGATTTTGATGCTGTACACTGAACAAAGCCATTACTGACCTGGTGTGGAGCCAGCTGTAGTTTCCTTCACTGTTGTCGTGAGCTCTAATGAAAAATTGGAGGAATCGTGAAATTTGCTACAATACAACCTAAAGACTTATTCATTTTTGTGAATTTCTATCGTTTCACTCACCCGGTTTGATACTGGTTGTGGATCCTGTTGGTGTTGGCTTCACTGTTGGAGTGAGTTTTTCTGAAGTTGAAAAACAATCCAATTAATGCCGCATAACATATAAATCTTCTTATTGTCAGAAAGTTTCAAGTCGGATCATTTCTCTGGTATTTCTAGAGAAGGTGATATTGTTGTGTGAAGAGAATTACTGGTGTATACTGGAAGAAGACAATAGTTACCTGATGTAGTGGTTGCAGCAATAACTGTTGTGCCCGTTGTTTCCTTTGGTGTCGCAGTCACCTCTGAAAAAGAGAAGGGAAACAATCAAAATGACTGATTTCTGGTTTCAAATGCTGCAGCACTGAGAATTTCAATAAGAGTTTGTTTTAATGGATCTGGAGAAAAGGTGAAGTACATTTTACCAAAGCAATTAAAATGATTGTTCCATTTTTGAAAGAGCATATTGAAGTGAATAGCAAAGTAAGGGTTTAATTACATTAGTAAAGAAGAAGAAAACATTTCATGACAAACACAACAACAGGAAACGTAAAAGCAACCCAACATGGCAACAGAATCATTCTTTCACAAGAACAAACATTGCATCTTTAAGATTCTGACAATTAGCATCTTGTAATGTACATTGTTCATTTGCTTTAAATGTGTGGACATGGTTTTAAAACTGATCAACAAATTTTGGGAAGTGTGCAGTGTCTTACGTAAGCAGAGACATTTACAAAGATGAAACATAACAATTCTCCTCGTGCTTGCATTCTGTTCAAGCGTAATTCAACTCTCTGCAAGGTCTGGGAAAACTATCAACGGACTGTAGTATCATGTCACTCTGAGCTCTAGGAACTGGGAAACGATGATTAATGTTCATGATTCTACAACTGGTTATCAAAAGAAGCCATCACTGACCTGATGTGGATTG